>NW_007259306.1:5499-5790 GCF_000164805.1 Carlito syrichta
TCTGCACCACCAAGTCCGGTTAATCTTTGGATTTATTTTTAATGGCTGAGATGAGGTCTCATTGCCTGTTCCAGGATGGTGTGGAACTTGCAGGCCTAGGCCATCCACTCGCCTGGGACTCCGAAGTGCCAAGATGACAGGTTGAGACCCTGAGCCCGACCTGTGGTTGTGGTGGTGGTGGTGGTGGTTGGTATTATTATTGTGAGTCAAAGTCTCACTCTGCCGCAGGGTGTAGGGGCCTGCTCTCAGCCACCGCAGCCTCCATCAGCTGGGCCCTGGTGAGCCTCCCAC
>NW_007259306.1:5880-8091 GCF_000164805.1 Carlito syrichta
GAAATCCATTCTTTTGCAAACGTATTGCCCCAGACCTTCTCCCCCATCTCTCCCACATGTGAGCTTCCCCCAGCTCAGCACTTTCCAGCCTAACCCAGACAAATGCCTACCCTCACTTTAGTGAAGGAGTTACCGAGGCTACTTTGCAGCTCTCCTCTCTGAAGTGAGAAATGTGCCACTGGCAGGCCGACTTGCCAACTCGGCAGTGAGGACCTTCTGCCAAGAAAGGCCAGGGACACATCCCTCACCAGGGAACCATTCTTCCCCAGAAATACCTTTTTTCCTGGCTACAAAGCCACTCTCCCTGTGAACACAGCACGAACAGTTGAGAATCTTCATATGATTCTGTTGCTTTTGGAGACAGGGTCTGGCTCTGTGGTCCAATCTGGGACCTGGGGACACGACCGTCGTTCCCTGCCCATCTCAAAATCATGGGCTCCAGTGATCCACCTGTCTCAGGCTCTGGAGTAGCCAGGACAATGGGCACCTCGACCCCAGATCCCCTGTTTGGGTGGACGCAGAGACGGGGTCTCCCTGTGTGGCTCGGCCTGGCCTTAGGTTTCTGGGCTCCAGCCATCCTTGCACCTCAGTCTCCCAGAGCACTGAGATTCCAGGCTTGGGCTGCTGCACCAAGCCTTCTGGTTTGTTTTCAATGAATGATCAAAGCCAGGTTCGGGGACTTAGTCTCATATTTCCAGCACATTGGGAGGCATAGGCCAGTGGTTGTCCATAGCCCGTGGGCAGAGACCCATCTACGCAATGCACTGAGACCTTGTCTCTACCCTTCATCCCAAATAAGCCAGGTGTGGTGGCGCATGCCTGTCATTCCAGCTTCTCAGAATGCTGAGGAAAGCCTTGCCAGAGTCTGGTGAGCCAATGCTGCTGTGACTGGGAGCGAGCCACTGCCCTCCAGCCTGGGCAATGGAGTGAGACTCTGACTCAATGAAAAAAAGGAAAACGGGAAAAAAAGAAGAGCATCCATTTTTGTATGGAGTTGGCATTATCATGAACAGATAGAGATCATTTGGGAAGGATGCCCCAGACTTGGGCATAGTGTTTCCGAAAGACGGTGGATCGGCAGAAAATTGGGCTGTGACTTTGGGAGTCCGAGGTGGTGGATCATTGGAGTCTGGTAGTTTGAGACCAGCCTTGTCCATGTAGTGAGACCTTGTCACTCCATGAATGCAAACACAGGAGTGGCATGTGTAGCGACTGTGGTCCCGGTTACACGGGATGCGGTGGCCTTCATCCCGGGGCATTTTTTTGCATCACCCCCACTGACAGAACATGCGAGACCTGGCCGGGCACCATTTTTAACGGCCATCAGACCTGTGCCCTAGGAGGCTGAGGCAGGAGGCAGCTTGAGGCCAGGAATCGGAGACCAGCCTGGGTGATGGGGAAAGTCTTCATCTCAGTGAGACGTCTCCAAAATTGAATCAGGCATTGTGGCCCCTGGACTCCCAGCTGCTCAGGGGCCAAGTCAGGAGGACTGCCTGTGACCCAGATGTCGAGGACCTGGGAGCCACAATCATGCTGCCCTGCCCTGGATAGTGCAACGGAGACTACAGCTACAAAGAAGAAGCCTCCCTTGTGTTCCATGACAGGTGTCCACGGCTCCTCAGGGACAGATCTACATGGGCCGGTGACGATGGAGTGATAGGAAGAGGAAGGGGCCCACCCCAGTCCGAAAATGTCAGACCAGGTGACCGGAATATGGACAGGCCATGGTGTTGCCAGACCACTTTGATCGCTCTGTGCCCAACGGCCCCTCTAACTTGGGACACTATGCTCCATGAGCTCACACGTGTCTCTGCTGTGGGGCAAGAGTGTGGAGGGTGGAGGCAGGCCTTCTGGGACACGGTGCTGAAAGCATGGAATGGCTATGACCAGTGAAGAACTTTGATACCTCCCAGTAACGACAGGTGGGATAGTCCTTTTCCTCTCCCATCTTTGAGGATGAATCCTCATGCTGAGTGGCAGGGGTGGTGGTGGCGGCATTGGTGGTGATTATTATTATTTGGAGTCAGAATCCTGCTCTGTCACCCAGGCTGGAGACCAGGGGCCTGCTCTCAGTCACCACAGCCTCCACTGGCTTGGATCCAGCAATCCTGCTGCAAGTGGCCAGAACGACAGGTGTGTGCCACCACGAAGGCTCATTTTATAGGCTTCTTGTTGAGATGAGGTCTCCCCAAGGTGCCCGGGCCAGTCTCA
>NW_007259307.1:0-8893 GCF_000164805.1 Carlito syrichta
GATATTTTTTCTTTGTCATGTGGGATCTCTAGCAGACAGTTAGGGACATGGTCACTTGAGTCCTTCAAGCAAGTCAGACAGAAGAGTAAGAGAGAAGGAGTCCCTGGAGGACAGAGTGAATGTTTTAAAAACTAGATCTTAAAACTGACAATGGATCACCTGGAGTATCCTCAGTGACCTTAGTGACATCTGTCCAATGTTCTGGTGACTACACTGCATTTGGCTGGCTATGGAACAATTTGTATCTAAATATTGGTTGTAGAGAGACTGAAGGTAATACAGGCCTCGCAGCCTTTTAATCATACCAGCATGGATGTAGAAAAGGTCTTCCCTCTTTGTGGTGGGCAGGGGCAGCCTCTAGTCTGTGGCATGTTGCACTGTGGTGTGTCCAGAAAACAGTGGCAATGGAGCTTCACTGGCTACTGTGAAACACAGTCAGCTTTTAAATTTGGGCAAATTTGTGAGTGGAAGCAGGATGGGTCTGGCATCCCCTCAGAAGGAAATCTTTCTCTTCAAGCATTTTTAATTCTGAGTCTCGTGAAGGAGCTGGTCTTGGGTGGTTAGTGTCAGGGTGCCCTGTGATGTCACTGTTGTGTATCTTCTTATGATGTTTAGAAACAGAAAGGGACTGGTCCATGTGGCAATGATGACTGAATGGTAATCTGAGTGTCCTTACGGGAGAGCAGATATGGAACAGGTGGCAGAGGGTTAAAAAAGGCAAATATCTGAGTTAGAAACAACCAATAAAAAGAAACCTGTTATGGATCATGGAAATGTTTGAATTACAGAAAATAATAAATAAATTACCTACGTACATAATATTCTTTCTATAGATTGAAGACATATGCACACCAAGTAGCAAATAACACATTCCAATACTTCTAGGTACTTGAATTCACAATAGAAAGGAAACCATTACCACCTGCAAGAATCATCAGAAAAAGGAAAAGCAGAGCAAAAAGGAAGAACTAAGAAGTGACTGCACAATATCACATAAGTTGTGACTGGACCCTGTGAAAATTACTGGAAATGGGGGGATGACATCCTCGCTGTGGTTCCTCAGGTATGGAGAGCACAGCAAAGTTGCATATATCACAAGCAAATGTACAATGGTTAGAAAGAACTAGGTCCTCCTTACCCATCCCAAGGTGTGCTAGGTGTGCCTTTACTCATTAGCATAGCTGATATTTAAGCTTGAGGACCTGGCATCTCAATCCAGCTCAAGCATGAATTAGCTTGGGAATCTGGCCCTAAACTGTAGGTAGAGTCTGACCTCTGAGAGGGAAAGGGAAGGACAAGATAGGTTTAATTTTTCTTGGCATGATTGTCCTGAGGAGGGATAGCTTTCTAAAGTGAAAGAAAAGGGCCATAATGGGGACCCTGCCCCCAAGAAACTTCTTCTTTCCCCACTCTGCAGTCTTGGGAACTGTCCTGGAATTTCCACATTGCCATCAGAATTATTAAATTTTCATCTTAATCCTATCATACTGGAAACCAATTTGCAAGGCAAATAAATGCCACTCACTCAGTTATAAGAACTCGGCTTCTCATAGATTTCCCAAACAAAGCAGATGGCTATAAACAGGCGCAGTCCATACAGAAATGACTCCTTTACCTTTTCCTAGAGCAGTTATGAGGCTTGTCCTGAACTAGAGGCTGAAAGTCATGGAGCTTTGTTCACTGACCTGGGAATAGCTGCCTTGAAGGTGGGCATGTCTTGAGCCCCATATACCAGAAGGCATCATCCAGGCATACTACTGGACATGAATATTGGATCACTTCACTGGACTAAGCTGCCGGTCCTGTCAACATCCTGAGCTTCAGGGAATGTGACTGCTGGTGCATGTGGCCTGCTGTACTGGGCTTGCTGCAGGTTGGAATCACTTCCTGAATTTGAGAGGGGCAAAAAATGCCAATAAGATCCACATGAGAAGAAACTCTCCTACCTCCATCAGCCGCCATCTGATGACCCAAGTCTAGTTAGAGGTGCATTCCATGTACAGTGGCCAGGCTCATCCAGACTGCCTCAGATTCTTGGCTTTTCTGCCCTGGAGCCCCGAGATTTCATTCCATCAGCGACTTCTTTGAATGATTCTCTCAGAACAATTCATTGTGGAAACACCTCCACATTTGCAATGGGAGAGGCTCTCTCAATTAATTTGTCCACAAGCATTAAATTGTCCTTTTTTTGGTGTTAATCCTAGTTTATACATGGTGAAATGGAAGGATATAGAAGAGAGTGGTGGTGGGTAGGCTGGTGGGGGAACTGACACCAGACCCCAGATATCATGACTTTCCTTTTGGAATGCCATTTGGTAGACTCTTCTACTGTGGTAGAAACAAGAAATTTCTGCAACAGAGAAGGCAGCCATGATCTGAGCACTGTGAGGAGTGAACCTTGTAGTTTTGGCTGTGCCTCCAAATTAGGCAGAGAGGCAGGCAGTAGCCCCAAGGATTCGACTTATGCTTGAAATGCCCCACAGTGTCCTTCTCACATTCTGAGTCTGTCAGGCCACCTTTCTGAAGTCTTTCTGTAGTACTTCTTGCCAGCTCTACTGCAGTACTCCTGCTTCTTAATTCTTTGCATCCAATAATTGGGCAGGAGCACAGCAATTGCTAGGGGACAGATCTCTGATGGTGACCTAGGCTTCAGTCATACTAGCACAGAATTAGAGAATGATATTCTTCCATTTTCAGGGGGGACTGTCCAGGGACATTCTGGGGTCGTTCTGGCATAGCCAGTGGCAATGGAACTCCAATTGTTGGTGTCCAACTTACCCTTAAGTTCGGAAACCATGATTGGCTCATGCCAGTAAACTCAGCACCTTGGGTGGTCAAGGCAGGAGGATCACATGAGCCCAGGAGATTGAGACCAGTCTGGGCAACATAGCAAGACCTCATTTCCTCAAAAAATCCCAGAAAAATTAGTCAAGCATGCTGACACATATCTGTAGTACTAGCTACTCAGAGGCTGAGTGAGAGTATGACTTGCGCTAAAAGGTTGAGACTTTGGTAGGCTGTGATTTTGGTACTGTACTCGAGTCTCAGTGACAGACTGAGACCCCCACTCAAAAGCAAAAAATAGGTCAGTTTTAAAATCTGGGTAAATGGGAGACTTGGATAATGATAGGTCTATAATCTGATGAAGTGGAAAGCGTTCCATAGAGAATTAAAAAAATTTTTTTCAAAACTTTAGCTAAGGAGCTGGCCTTTTACTTTTAGTTCTGGGTCCTCCCTGCACTCCCCCTGCCCACTACCATTCCCAACTCAGAGCCACAGCACACCCCTAGTGCTTCATCTCTGGTCTACTCTGGTTACCAAGCGGGAACTTGAGACTCTCTTGAATCGTGTCCTAGAATCCATGTATATGGAATTTCCAGGTATAAAAGACATAAAAATATATTTATTTTATTTGCTTCTTGATGGAAGTGCATCATGAAAGAATAACTTTCAAGATGAAATGTAGAAAGTTTGTCCTCTTTAAATTTTTTTGGTACCTAAAAATTGTGATCATAATAAAAATTATCAAAATGTCCTGAAAACAGAATATGCAGCTTGATTATTTTTCTTTTATTAAGAAATTAGAATATAGGAGTGAATATATATGATTTTTAAAGAGAAAAAAGATGTAATAAGTTATTGGGCATAAAATAGAACATAAATGCTCTGTTATATTTCCTTTTATGCTTTCTAGAAAAATAAACAGAACACTCAAACAGGTTAATCACAAAGAGATTTATTAGGAATAAAGGTAACTGAAAAAGTGATAAAGTGACGAAGACAGATTTTCCACTGAATTAAAAGAAATGAATCTCAGGATCTTAGTGCTAACTGGCTCCTGAAGGCTGAAGCTGTAAAAAATTGAAAAGGCTGAATCAGGCAAGTACTATCACAGTTGTCCTATTTGGACTCTGTGTAAGTAGTCTTCTGTGTTGGGTACACATGGGCAGCTGGGATTTCAATTGGGAATACTTTTCAGACTCTCTGGCTTTCTGTAGTGGGACACTCTAGGATAAGGACACTTGTTCAGAGCCAGGAATATGCTAAAATGCAGAAAAAGCATGACTACCCTAGACTGAAGATTGAGACCTCTGAAGGAGGCATCACCTGAATAATTGTACACACAACAACAACAAAAACTACAATGGCAAAAATAGGACAAACTCTATGTTGGGTATATATTCTTGAACAACTACTACCACTCAGCACAGATATCATGGGGAAAAATGGTCAGAGGCAGGGAAATTTGAGCATGTCAAATTACTCCAGTTCCAACTGCAAGTGTTTGGAGTAAAATGACTCCTCCTTGATCCCTTTGCTCTGGGGTAGCTGGACCTGTCATTTAATACCCTGGAGATTTCATCTTGAAATTCCCTTTTGCATCTTCTTCAAATATATACTCAATAAAAAAGCTTTTCATTTACCTTACTGGATCATCTACATCAAAAAATTATGGTCAATAAAGCATCTTAAGATGGTCAATAATGGTGAAAGAAGTTTTACCTTCAGAGTTCTTTTTAAAATGTTTATTCTATTTTTCAATAAAATTATACTTCAAAATCAAACCCTCCTTTTTTCTGGTTGGAATTGGGGACTGCTGGTGAAGTGGGTAGCAGGTATAAGCTGTGTACAACTGGGAAGGGGTTCTTGTTGGAATGTATAGTGCTCTGGATTTAGACAACAAGTACACCTAAAGATTATCTGTAGGAATGGGAGGTTAGTGGCTGAACATGGTCAGGAAACCAAAGTGGCTGACACCTCACAGACTTCAAAGTCAGCTTTAAGATCTGGCACATTTGGACAAGAGATGGGGAGAGGCAGTGTCAGACTAATATAATTAAAGGTGAAGTTCTCCTTCTTGGTAGGCCTAATGTGTATTCTTTCTGTGTCTATCTTAGGGGTTCTCTCAGAATCTGCAGAATGCTTTGCAATTTCCACCAAATATTCTTTTGTGTTTTTTTAACACCCTGATTATACCCAAACCACCAAACATTCTTGACCATGTTTCCCTTAAATTACAAGATAAGCCTTCTGATTCAGCATGTCCCAGAGCTAAGACCAATCCAAAGGAAGAGGTATGTCACTAGGCAATCCCAGTCTTGGAAGAAGTGTGAGTGTGACTCCAGAGGCAATGATGGCCCAGACCTGGTGAAATCAACCATCTCCTGTGTAGCCAGGTGAAGTTAAATTCCAGGATTCTGGCATGGTTCCTGTGTTTGAGTTTCTTGCATCATTGACTCTCAGAAGTTAACTGAATATCCTTTGTGGAAGAGATATGACACTTAGTGGTTGGGAATGTTCAGTAACCAAAGTAGTTGTCACATTGCAGTCATCCATAATTTAGTCTTAAGATCTGAGAGATGAGAGAGACTGGTGTACGAAAAATAAAAGTAAAAAAGAAATGTTGGGCTGGGTCCAGTGTATCAGGCCTGTAATCCCAGCAATTTGGAAGGGTGAGGCAGGAGGACTGTTTCAACCCAGGAGTTCCAGATCAGCCTAAGCAACATAGCTACAAAAAAAAAAATTACCCAGGTGTGGTGGCATGCACCCATAGTGCCAGCGACTTGGGAGGCTGAGGCAGAAGGATGGCCTGAGTTCGGGAGTTTCCGTCTGTGGTCAGCTGTTATGTCACTGCACTCCATTCTGCATGACAGAGTGAGACTCTGACAAATAAGTAGGTATGTTAAATAAATAAATAAATAAATAAATAAAAATTTTGCCTTTGAAATGCTTAGTATATTTTCTCTTCAATTCAGTCTTAGGTGTTCACATAGCATCCTTTTTTGCTTTGCTCTCTTTGGCATTTTTTGTCAATCTTTCTACCCACCATCACCTATATACATTTAGATCTCCTATTCAATTTCCCCTTGAAACTCAGACCAAGACAAAGGAGAAATACCACTGTCATTTGTGATCCCAGACTTGGAAGGTGGTGCGTGAAGTGGTTCTCATTAATGGTGAACAGGACAGATGATACCAATCACAGGTGATTTAAGCACAAGGATTCTCAAGTACTCATCCTATGGTTTAAATTTCACATTTCCTTGATTTCTCACACATTAGTTGATTCCCTGTACTTCACATACACATTAGTAAAGCAGAGTTTAATTACAGTATCCAATCATATCTATGTGTTACATGGATGCACTCCCTAAAGCATAGGCTAACCCAACATTATCTCAATAAACACAAACTAAGAGTTTAATCTAATTAGTCTTTTTAAATACTTTTGGGGAAAAGATTTTCACCAGTACTAGCTCTGTGGTGCTTGAAAGCTATACTTTCTTTCCTATAAGCTTTTCTAAATCTCTTATATTTACCCCGTAATTCCTAAAATATCACTCCACTCTTTCCAGCTTTCCTTTGTTATCAAAATTCTCTACGCCACCTTCACTGAAACTTAAGTTATCACTTAGTCACTAAAAGAATACTAGCGTTTTCATGACAAAGTGAAAAGGCAATTGATTTTGTTCACCTGTTGGACCACAGGTAGATATTTCTCTATTTCAGACTCTATTCTACTTCCTCCATCTAGGGTTGACTAGTGAAATATGTATCGCATCAGCTGAGGAATAGATAATTGGATGTAGGTTGTAGACATGTATGTGCCTTCATTTAAATATTTAATATATTGCTTTAGTTATAAGAGAGTACATGTTTAAAAAAGATAATTATTTAAGTAAAGATTGCCAGAAAATTCGGTTTACTTTTTTTTTTTTTAGTTGGAGTCTCACTCTATCCTCCAGGCTGGATTGCAGTGGTGTACTCACAATCATCTAAGCTACAACTTGCTGAGCTCAGGTGATTCTCTGCCTCAGTCTTCCAAGTAGCCCGAACTACAGGTGTGCACTACAATGCCTGGCTAATTTTTTTCAAATTATTATTTATTGTAGAGATGAGGTATCCCCAAGTTGCCCAGGCTGTTCTTGAACCCATGGACTGTAGGCGATCTCTCTCTCTCTCTTTTTTTCTAGCTTCCTAATTAAATATTTTATGTTCTGACATTAGTGCAAATAACTTAAATCCATTTCATTAAGGTAATCTAAACTAATGTTTTTGGTTGTTAAAAAAAAAGCACAGTAACATAAGCTAAAAAATGGGGAATATTTATTATTTTATTTTAGAGTTGTGGGGTACATGTGAGTATTTACTACATAAATTAATTACTGCAGGTGAGTTTGGGCTTCTAGTGAGCTCTCTCTCCCCTGATAGTTGATCCCGGTCCCAGTGTGTAGTGGTGTGGCCCTCGTTTCTCCTCCTTCCCTCACTTAGCAGTGTCCAGAGTCTGTACTTACCATCTTTGTTCTCATGGGATCAGTTATCAGGGAAAGATACACACTCAAATGTGATATTGCTGTGGTATTTCTTCTTAAGATTTTTATGAGGAAAAATAGAACACACTCAAATAGTTGAGACACAAAGAAATTTATTGGAAGCAAACTTACAAACTGCTGGAAAGGTGAAGACATAAGTCAGTCTAAACATCAGGGAATGATTCTCCAAACCACATTGTAAGGTGACTCAGGAGAAGAGACACCATCAGAAATTAGAAAGCATTGAATAAGGAACCTCCTTCCACAACCACTTTTTTTTTAGAAGTAGCAGTTCCTGCAAAACTTTAAAACACCAAGTCGTTAATATGTTTGTGAGAAATGTGTTTCCACAGTCTCTGTTGTTGGAGAGTAAATGCTGCATTCTTTAAACAAAAAGAACAATCTGACAATGTTCAGTAAAATTAGGTTTATCTAAGGGACAATTCATTGGTACGTAACCTAGAAAAAAATTAACATGGGCCCATAACAGTCTATTTTTTGTGGTGTTGGTGACCTATGACAATCCGAACGTCAACTGTAGGACAGAGGGGAAGTAAAGTGGCAGAAGCTAATATTCCTGGGTTGGGAGCAGCAGATGAAATGTGCACATAAAGATCTTAGAGACTTGCAGATTAGTGGAAAATACTGAATACAAGAAGATAGATAACCTGATACCTTGAACATAAAATGAAAATACATGCAAACAACCATTATGTTACTTATTATAAGACTAATTTTTATTAGGGTTCTCCAGAGAAACAGAACCACTAGGAAATATAGAGACAGAGATAGACATAGATATAGATACAGATACAGATACAGATACACAATAAGGGATTTATTAGGGGAACCTGTTAGGGACTCATGTGACTATGGCAGCTGAGGAATTCCAGGACAGGAAGTCTATGAGTTGGAGTCTTGGGATGCTGGTAGCATGACTCAGTCCAAGTGTGAAGGCCTTAGCACCAGAGAAGTTGACAGTGTGACTCTCAATCCAAGGTCAAAGGCCTGAGAACCTGAGTGCCATGGTGTAAAGTCTTGTAGTCCTAAAGATAGAAAACTTGGAGTTTTGATGTTCAAAGACAAGAGAAGAGCAACATATCTGAGCTCTCCACAAGAGAAGTTTACTTTTTTTATCTAATCCTCTGCTGATTGAATTATGACTGCCCACATTGAGAGAAGACCTTCCCCACTTAGTCTGATGACTTACATGCTAGTCTCCTCTGACAACATCCTCACAGATACACCCAGAAATAATACTTTACCTGTTCTCCAGGTCATCTTTAGTTAATACTCAATCCAGTCAAGGTGACACCTAAAAATAACCATCACACTAATTGATACAAAAATACACCATTAAAGCATGACTATTATCAAGTAAAGAATAACAAGTACTGTCAAGAAAGTAGAGAAAAGAGAATGCTTCCACACTGTTGGTGAAAATGTAAACTGATGCAGTCATTATGGAAAACATTATGAAGATTCTTCAAAAAAAAGTAATAAAACAGTCTACCATATGATTGAGCAATTCTACTCCTGGGTGTATATCCATTAGACTCAAAATAAAGATCTGCAGAGAT
>NW_007259308.1:0-2276 GCF_000164805.1 Carlito syrichta
ATTTTCCTGTATAAGAACTCTCATTACATAGATCCTGCTTCGAAACTCTGATTCTTTTTTAGCCCTTTCCAAGATGTCCTGTAGATTTTTGGGATTGAGTTCTTATGTAACCTAGATTCCTTATTCTTTCTTAGCACAAGGTCATGTTGTTGTCTGTATATAAGGACTCCATTTCCCCAGATTCATGCTAAACACACCCTGATTCGTGTTTAGCCCATAGCAAGACGACCTGAAGTATTTTTGGGATTGAGGACAGGAGTAACACAGATTCCTTATTCTTACTTAGCAATAGGCAGTGAAGTTTTCTGTATGTGAGGACTCCCATTACCCAGATTCCTACTTCAAATCCTGATTCGTGGTTACCTCTTAGGAAGATGGCCTGTAGTTTTTTGGATTGAAGACGCATGTAACCACGATTCCTTATACTTCCTTAGCAATATGACGTGCAGTTTCCTGTTTATGACGACTCCCATTACACAGCTTTCCACTTCGCTCTGCAGGATGCCGAACAGTTCCTGGTGACCGAGAATTCCAGTTTTTTGGATATCAAGAGAAAGACTCCCATAATGTTCTTTGTGAACTGGAATCCGAGATTCATGGTTCCTCTTCACAAGACCTCCCCAAAATGTGGAATCTTCAAAACCCAACATCCCAATTTCTACCTGCCCGCCCACATGAATTTTCTGTAGTTTGAGGTCACCTGAATCGAGGGATTTTGTACCAATATACCTTATGATTCTGAGGAACATAATTATGGTCGTAGATGTTCCTAGGACAGAAAAGGATTTGTAGGGCCAGATTCTTGATTACAACTAACAAGAAGACCAGAAAGTTCTTCTGGATCTGTAATGACAGATTCAACATATCCACGGAGCAAGTAGCTCTGAAAAATATAGAGACCCAGAAGCCCAGATTGCTGATTAAACCTTATCCAGAGGCCCTGTAGATTCCGGTTAATGAGAACTACTAGAACCGGATTTCCTTTTCGTTCTCAGCAAGATGCCCTGATTTTCCCTGTGTATTTGGAATCCAAACTCTGTATATAAAAAGACAGATGCCCAGAAGTTTCCTAGGGATTTGGAATCCATGATTCCTGGTTACATTTAAAAATACGTACTAAACATTTGACAATTGCAAAACCCTTGTCCCCTCAAAATAAAAAGAGAAACAGAAGGGAAGGATTACAGGGTTCTCCTTAAGACCAGAGTTACATCCAAATATGGCAAGAAGATTCTTTTTGTCCTGGAATCTGGACTTAATGTTCCGAGGAACCTAACTGACTTGGAGTGCCCGATACCCGTTTACAACTTTCAAGAAGACCAGAATGTTGCCGGAGTCCTGAAATGACTGAATTGTTATATCTGCATTCTAAATTGCTCCAAAACAGTTGGAGAGCCCGAAGCCCTGTTTCTTGTTTGTCCCACACCAGACACCCTGGGAATTTTTTGGATTGAAGACTCGTACAACAGAGATTCTTTATTCATCCTTAGTTGGAGGACATGTAGTGTCCTGTATGTGAGGAGTCCCTTTCCCTAGACTCTTGTTTCGAAAACCTGATTTTTGTTTAGCCCTTAGTAAGACATCATGTAGATTTTTTTTTATCTCTCCTTTGATTTTCTTTTTTTTCTAATTTATTTTTTTAATATGAAGTTGTGGGATACAGTTAAGGATTAGTTATACAATTGTGTTTCATTCAGGCACCCTGTTGATATGGGGTGTTTGCCCATTCCTAGACATATATTTCCTACTGTTAATCCCATCTTCCCCCCAACCATAGTTTCCTAGTATGGTGAGTCATTTTCGTATAGTATTGTATTGGATGTTTAAGGTCGATTATATGAGTGAGAACATGTGACATTCGGATCTTTGTTTCTGTGAGAGGTCACTCAGTATTATAGACTCTAGTTCCATCCAGGTTGCTGTGAAATTCATGATTTTTTTTATGGCTGTGTAATATTCCATTGTGTATACGTACCACATTTTTTAAATCTAGTCCTCTTTTGATGGGCAGCATGGCTGTTTCCAGGTTCTTGCTATTTTGAACAACGCTGCGATAAACATGCGCGTGCAGGTATCTTTTTTATGGAGTGATTTGGGTTCTTCAGGATATATTCCCAGTAGGTGGATTGCAGGGTCTTATGGGAGGTTGGTATTTAGAACTTTTAGGAATTGCTACACTGCTTTCCACAGAGATTGCACTAGTTTACACTCCCACCAACAGTGTAGAAGTGTTCCCTTTTCACCACACCCTCTCCAGCAGCTGTTACTTTTTAACT
>NW_007259308.1:3181-4372 GCF_000164805.1 Carlito syrichta
ACTTTGATTTCTTTGAGCAGTGTTTTGTAGTTTTCCTTGTAAAGGTCTTTCACGTCTCTGCTTAGGAAGATGCCAAGTTATTTCATTTTTTTGTGGCTATTGTGAATGGAATTGTGGTTTTTACGTGGGTTTCTGTTTGTTTATTATTGTTGTAGAGAAATGCGATTGCCTTTTGTATATTTATTTTGTAACCTGAGACTTTGCCAAAGGCCTTTATCAGTGTAATGAGGTTTTTGACAGATTCTCTTGGGTTTTCAAGATACACAATCATATCATCTGCTAAGAGAGATAACTTGACTTTCTGTTTTCCTATTTGGATACCCCTGATTGCCTTCTCTTCTCTGATTGCTGGAGCCAGGACTTCCAATACTATGTTGAACAGGAAGGGTGAGAGTGGGCATACTTGTCTTGTTCCAGTTTTCAGGGGAAATGGTTCTAATTTTTGTCCATTTAGGAGTATGCTTGCTGTGCGTTTCTCGTAGATGGCTTTTACTATTTTGAGGTATGTTCCCCATATGAGACAGTGCATGGTAGAATTTCAGTCCTTTTAAATTTGCTTATGCTTGATTTGTTTCCAATTATGTGGTCGATCTTAGAATATGTTCCATGCGATGATGAGTAGAATGTGTATTCTGTGCTCTTTGGATGGAGTGTTCTGTAGGTTCCAATTAAGTCCATTTGGTCCAGAGTTTCATTGAGGTTCCGGATCTCCTTGCTGAATTTATGTCCTGATGATCTGTCTAGATGTTGTGAATGGTGTATTAAAATCCCCAGTTATTATGGTGTTAGAGTCAATGTCTTTCTTTAGTTTTTCTAGAATTTGCTTTATGAATGTTGGCGCACCTATGTTGGGTGCATATATGTTTAGGATAGATAATTCTTGTTGATGGAGTGAACCTTTTATCATTATGTAGTGGCCCTCTGTATCTTTTTTAATTTTTGATAGCTTAAATGGTATTTTGTCTGAAATTAGGACCGCGCCTCCTCCTTTCTTTTGTGTTCCATTCGCCTGAAAATTTGTTTCAGATCCTCTTACTTTGAGTCTGTGTATGTCCTTTCTAGTGATATGGGTCTCTTGAAGGCAGTATATTGTTGCCTGGTGATATTTTATCCATTTTGTCATTCTATGTCTTTTCGGTGGTGCGTTTAGTCCATTCACATTCAGACTAATTTTTGAAATGTGAGAGTTGA
>NW_007259309.1:0-9246 GCF_000164805.1 Carlito syrichta
TTGGTGTTCATGAATACCTGGGCAGCTGGGAGCTTTGGCAGGTATTAACTCCAGGCAAGTGTTTAAGGGTTTGTTGGGTGAGAATGACGAGGTGGAACAGGCATGTGGCCTCTACTGGCTCAGTCCTGCACCACTGGAAATGTTGGAGACTGAATCAAATTTTTACTTTTTAGAAAATGACATGGTTGCCTTTTGGCCCATGCACCCCTGTATTCCCAGGAGTGTAGTGGAAGGCTCCAGGCCTATCCTTCCACCTTGTTGCTACTCAGTGCATTTTGGTGTTTGCTCTCTGCCCCTGGGGAAAGGTAGTTCCATCACCCTGTCTGGTACCCTGTGGTTGACCCTGAAATTGAAAGTGACAATTTTCCTGTGGGCACTGTAGGCTTAGACTCAGTGGTCTTCACCTGTCACCAGCTTGCTTGTGGACTGCTGGTATAATTTATGCAGTTTTCCTGTCTGCCAACTGAAAGTAAGTTTTTCTCATTGCATCTGTCACAAATACATTATGAATACATTATGAATGGGTGCTTTACATTTTCTAACACATACATCAACTCCCCCTGGGAAATTATCCCTCATCCTAATGGATTACCCCATAAGAAGTTCTTGACAATATTCATCCCCAAATTTCTCTTTTCTTAATTTTATTGCATTGACAAGTAGAGATCCTGTGTGTTCTCTTGCCTGTATCTTGGCGATGTCGAGTATTAGGCTAATGTTTGTAAATCTCCTCACAATTCTCCAACTGAGCAACTGAGGCAGCACAGAACTGTCCTAGATAAGAAATGGGTACTGGTTTCTGCTCAGCATATGTGCTATAATAAGCCATAGTGAATAGACCCTTTCTCCTTAAAAATAAGAATCATCTAAATGAAACACAACCAGGATTTTAGCAACTTAACTGCCAGAGTTAGTATTTTGCTTCTTTGCTTGGAGACATTCGTGCCGAGTATTGGTTTCTTTTTCCTTTTCTCTTTGGTTCTTTTGTCTGCTGACCTCTTGCTACATGAAGCTTCTCTCCAGACATTGTCTTTGCTTCTCTGGGAGAACTGTTCCTGGATGGACATCTCCTGAAATGCAGAAGCAGAGGAGACTTTTGGACTTGGAAATGTGGGAAGTGTGAAGGGGCCACACTACAGGGCTGAACCTGGGGTGTGTTATTTTGGAAAACCTGCCAGTGGACTACAGTGGGGCCTACAGCAAGATGGCTGAGGTTGTTGGGTAGAGGTGCTCTCCCCTCCACCTGTGCACAGAGCCCATTGTGTCCCAGGAGGGAGCCCTGTTGTCACTCTCCCCCATTCAGTCACTGGCCCTACACACACAGGATCCTGGTATTCACAGTTGTCCCAGACAGTTCAATAATGTCATAAGGCCAGGCTTGGTGGCTCGGTGGATTACCTGAGCCCGTGGGTTCAAAACAAGCCAGGGCAACTTGTAGAGAACGCGTCTCTACAATAAAAAGAAGAAAAATTAGCCGGGCATGTTAGCACACGCCGATAGTTCCGGCTACTTGGAAGGTTGAGGCGGAAGGAGTGCCAGAGCCCAGCAGGCTGATGCTGGGGTGGCCGTGAGTATGCCACTGCACTCCAGCCTGGGCAACAGAGTGAGACTCCAACTTAAAATAATAATAATAATGTCACAAAGTGCATATCTCACACCTGCACTGTTAGATGCCGAAATCCCATTGAGCACTGTCTCTTGACATCATTGGATGGAATCGTGTCCCACATGGCATGGATCATTCCATGTGTTGCCAAACACACCACAAGGCAGCCAGTGAGACTAAGCCACACCTGCTTTCTATGGGCAGTGCAGGCCCTGTGGTTCTCGGCCTGCCTGTGTTGTATCCACCTTCAGGATTCCTTGATGTTTTATTCCTTTACTCGTGTATTGAGCATGTAACACGTGCTGGACAAGAAGTGGTGCAAAGATGCTGAATAAAACAGGATCATTTGTCTTCAAAGCACTCGTGATCCAGCAGAGGAGAAGAAAATTACCCTCAGGATAGCAGCTTAGGTAATTATTATTTTAAAAGATACACTGTGGGCTGTCAACAAACAGGAAGTGAAGCCTCTGTCTGACAGGCTTCCCAGAGAACCTGGTGGCGGAAGAGGTGGAAGAGAACAGGAGGGAACAGCTTGAACAAGTGTGTGGAAGTGTGAGGTGCCCTGGATGGGGAGAAACCATGACTGGAAAGGGCTCGTGTAGGGTGCATGTGCTAAAGTAGCGGGAAACAGGGCTGGACAGATAAGGAAGGTGATGAAAAAATAGTGACAAGATTGTGAAAGGCTTGGGTGTCACATTCAAGAATTTAGAATTTTTCCTGGGTTAAAACTACTCAACAGTAGCTTCCATGAGGAGCAGTAAGATGGTTGTATGTATGTGTATGTGCATATAAATATATATGCATATCATCCTCTTAAATGTCATACCATTCCAGCCACCCATCTTGTACATATAAAGTACAAAAAGGAGGTTCTCTGATTAGAGAAAGTAAGAGTTCTCTCTCCCTCCCTTTCTCCCTCCCTCTCTCTCTCCACCACTTCCCTCTTCCCCTTCCCCCTACCACTATTCTCTTTTCCAGTACTCTTTTGGTGACCCTACCCATTAAGAAGCTTCCATTGGCTGTGTATCGTAGCCAGGACTGGTCAGAGGTTCATAGAAATGAATTCTACAGGGCTAGGAAGAAACTCTCTCTGAGTGGTTTCCCTACCACAGCAAGTTTAGGTTTAGTGTAACCTCAACACAACAGGAAAACTCGGATTCGTCGATAGACCCTCTCTGTCTGAGCTGTGCCATGTTGTTCACATGTGTCCTAGCGCTTAATCCTTGCAACAACCACTTGAGGTAGGTAATATTATTAGTCCCATTTTACATATCAGAAAAATGAAGCTCAGAAGTTAACTTGTGGCAACTTCTCTTGCCCATGCCAGTTCTGGCATATCTCTCTTTCTTTAATAAACTTTTTTTTAAAACTTAAAAAAAAAGTTAACTTGCCCAAGGTCAAAAAGTCAGTGAGGAGTGAGCCAGAATCCAGCCCAATCATGGGTTTGGAATGAGTCCCCTCACCACCCTCCAGCAGGCAGGACTGAGGCCACTGCCTCTCAGTGTCTGGCCAGAAACACATCATGCAATGTTCAGTTCAACTGGATTAATGCTGAAATCAGACCTGCATTAAGAATGATGGTGCTTTTTATGACTGGCTCACCCACCTTCCCTGCCCTGCCTCTCTCTCTGAGTAAAATAGTCTTCCAAGGAATTCACAACACCTGCCTTGTCCTGGGCATGGTGGTGGTATGGATGGAATCAGGTGGCATATGGGAACGTACTTAGACCATTGCAGAACCTCTGTGAATATAGTGTCTGATAGCATACCACTCATTCAGTATGTACATAGGAACTGGACAATGAGCATGATTTAGGACAGGACAGGTGTTTTGAAAATTGATTTTGCCCTTGTAGAGGTCATCTTCTAGGGGAGGTGCATGCACAGCCCCACCAGGTCCACAGCCAGGCATCCATCAGCATCCATGCCCCAAAGCCAGCCCTCACTGGTCACGCTGTCCTCCCCTTAGGGTCTGCCAGACTCCTATTAGAACTCTCATACAGGTATTGTTTCTGTGTGGTTTCCTTCGTAACTTAGGGGCTGGCTCTCAGGCTTAATCAGCTCACTGCACACAGGCTCTGAGCCTGAGCCCTCCTCTCCCCCAAGCCACAACACAGAGCCAGTGCTTCCTACTCAAGTGGCCTCATCAGATCTCTGCCAGGGACTTCACAGAGCAGGCCAGGGACTTCACAGAGCAGGCCAGGCAAGCTGCGACTTGGATGACACTTTTTCAAAGCTGTCTTAGGTAGAGAAAAATGAAGCTTTGATATAGCCTTCACCAGTTGTAAACCAGCTCAGGAGCAGAGGGGAAGGAGTCTCTGCAGTGTTCTACTTACATCCAAACTCTTCTCATCTTAATGTCTCTTCAGTGCACAGTGAAACCCAGGAGCAGGTTCCCAGAAACCCTTCTGGCCAAAGACTCCGTTTCCCGTCCATGGTGTATGACGGTGGCTGCATGTCATGCCGCATCCACTCTTGTAATTTAGATTTAAACTTGGATCTGGAGCATAAATCAAAACCATTGGGAACCTTAATGATGCCATTGCTGAAAGGGAAGAGTCTCACAAACTCAAAACAACCTCGACTGGGAAGGATGATGGAACATGCAGGAGTCATCTCCAATGATGTCATTGGAGATCGTTAACAACAGAAGACCATGAACGAGTTCAGATGGTCACAGTTGCACAGACCCCCTCCCATTGCCACCACAGGCCCAGTGGATCCTTCTGGTCTTGTGCCTGCATTCTTCATTTGGAAAATAGAGTGGCAGTCACTGTGCTGCTCACTTCCCATGTAGGAGGCAGCCTTGTGGATGTGTTTCTTTGAGAGTAGACACCTCGAGGTTCAAGTCCCAGCTTTGTCACATGTGACACCCGGCAGGGCTCTTGCCTCACACTGACCACCCATTTCCTCATGTGGATACTGAGGCAGAGCAGGACTGGCATGCAGATCACTCACAGAGCCAACTGTGGCGTGTCCAGCCTCTTTTCCTTTTAGAGCTGTCAGTGGAAGGGACCAGAACTTGCCTACTGACTGAAATGAAAAAAGGAAACATTCTGAAATACTGAAAATGTTATTTATCTGTTGTCTTCATAAATGAAATATATTTAAAATACTCCTCAAAGGTTATCCAGTGAATATTCTTTGTAGAGTTTATCAGTTAAAAGGGATGATATGAGCCCATAAGAAATAGTGTGACCCACCCATACCATTTAAGATTTGGACATTTTCTGAGGGCTAACTTTGCTTCTTTTGGGATGAGTAAGGAGCACTGTCACAGACTAGAACAAAATAAAACAGCGAGGAATAGACAACTCACATATCATATGCAAGACACCAAATTGAGTAAGTACTGGATGTTAGTACCTAGTGATTCATCTCACCAAGACTCCACCAAATTCCTGCTCACGAGGCTCCTAGAACCCACAAGATAGGTGACAGATTTCTTAGGAGATGCTTTTCCCAGTACCTTTCTTCCATCTTTTCATCAGACCTTTGTCTGTTGTCAAGTATGAGTTTACATTTTAGCCAGTGTTGCAATATCCCTATTTGTAGGTAGACAGATGGGGGAGAGGAAATGAGGGCTGGCGTCTGGCTCTTTAATTAAAGACAAAGAGCCAGAGTTTGCTCTTAAAGCATATTGGCAAGAGGCGTATGCACACGTGCACAAATACATCACACACAAAGTGCATCTGATAGATGAAGCCACATTTGCAAAATTGTATCCACAATCATAGTTCCTATGGAAACTGTATCTTAGGCCCAGACACAAACAGAGCTGGCAGGAGAGATCTGATTTTATTTTCTGCAAAGACAATCATAACAGAGATAGTTCAGGTTGTTAAGATGCCACTGCCCTGGGCACGTGCGGCAGGTGCTTCGGGGGGGGGGGTTCCGGCATAAGATTTCATGCTTAAATCCTAATAAATACTTCATAATTTCATAATGTTGCAGATTAGTTTGCTCTTTGTTATTCAGCTATAAAATCATGATGTTCCCACATACGGAGACTGTATTATTGATTTGTAAGTGGTTAACATAAATTGTGGAAACTCTTCAGGATAACTTGTAAGTGTGCACGAGATAGAAGAGACGTCAAGGACTTCTGTTTTAACTCATGACATGTTACAAGGGAGGAGATGCAGGCACAGAATGGTTAAAAGACGTACCCAAGAGTTATTTTTAAAATATTTTATTTGCTGTATTTTCTAAACTAGCAGATGTTCTAGGCTAGTCTATAAACTGAATACCCAGTTATTTGACAAAATTACTGAAATCAAATTAGACCAAACAAACACTTCAAAAATAATGGATTGAATGAGCACACGTTCTTTTGCCTCTCTGGATAGCATATTTGCAAATACGGAACTCAGGCACAGTATACTACACATTGCCAGAGAGAAATAATTAAGCAATCTATTTTGATTCTTTTCTTTTGTTTAAATAGAGCATTGCCCTTGGTTCCCCTTGAAATATGTAGATTTTAGCAAAATGTTTTTTGTTTTTTTTTTTGAGTTGGAGTCTCACTCTGTCGCCCAGACTGGAGGGCAGTGGTCACTCCTGGCCACTGCAGCCTTGACCTGATGGGCTCCAGCGATCCTTCTGCCTCAGCCTTCCAAGTAGCTGGAATTACAGGCATGCGCTACTACGCCTGGCTGATTTTTTGATTTATTGTAGTGATGAGATCTCATTGTCCGGGTGGGTCTTGAACCCGTAGGCTCAGGCAATCCACTCACCTCAGCCTCCCAAAGGCGCGGAATTACAGGCTGAGCCACCAAGCCCCGCAAAATGTCTTGATATTAGAAGATATTGGAAGCAGAGTTCATAACTTTTTGGAAGTTTTCATTGTTGATCCCTTTAAATACCTTCCAGCCAGGTAAGGACAGTAGAACCAGGAGAAAGCTTTTGGAAATGTGGAACACTGCTAAAAAATATCTGTCAAGATACCAGCTCCAAGTGAAAGGGGCGTTTCCTAGAGTGGCAACTGATGTATATTCTTTACATCTGCATCTTACCACGTGTCTGGCAACAGAAAGATGGCTTTTGCAATGGATCTGAACAAGATGTTAAACTAGGGCGTCTCTCTGGGTAGAGACGCCATGTCACAGCTCAGCACAGCCTTTTAAATTTCCTCAGGAAGCCGGGCTCGGTGGCTCAGCCTGTAATCCCGTGCCTTTGGGAGACTGAGGTGAGTGGATTGCCTGAGCCTGCAGGTTCGAGACCCGCCTGGAAAATGTGGCAAGACCTCATCTCTACAATAAAATTCTAAAACTAGCCGGGCATGGTAGTGCATGCCTGTAGTTCCAGCTACTTGGAAGGCTGAAGCGGAAGGATTGCTGGAACCCAGCAGGTCGAGGCTGCGATGGCCAGGAGCAGCCACTGCACTCCAGTCTGTGTGACAGAGTGAGACTCCAACTCAAAAATAAATAAATAAATAAATAAATTTCCTCAGAAAAACTGGTTTATGGGACATAAGTTACAGCATTGGCAAAAATGTTCCATAACTTACAGAAACTGGAAAACATGCTAAGTTTGAATTGTTTCTGCTTTTCATCATCAAATATTTGTAGAAAATCTCATGTGATGTATTCTTCTATTTTTAATGAATTGTTTTTAAAAGAAAAAGTTGGAAAAGCATCCTGTCTTCTCCTCTGCCATTAATCTGCAAATGGGAAAAATTGGGGTGTAACATGGCCTGTTTAGGATACTGCTTTAGTAAACTGGCATTCTGGCAATGCCTGGCTAGAAATACACACTCACTTGAGGAACCCTGAAAGCAGGCAGAAAGCTCCCTGCTTTTGTTGAGAGAACACTAATAGCTTTATTTTAACAAGGCTCTTAACACCCCAGCCGGCTGCAGGCACGGAGTGAATGAAATTAGGAAAACTCCCATGGACTGAAAGCATTTAATTCCACATTCCTTCCACACACCAAGCCCTCCTGATAGGCTTGTCACAGGTTGTCCTAATCTGACCAAAAGAGGGTCACCATGTGCAGGTCACACCAATGTAGGAGCTCCTTGAGTTGTGATGAATAAGGTCTCTGAAGTGTCGCTTCCTGCACGGTATCAGTAGGAGGAAGATAAATGTGCCTGATCCAGGCATGAGTTCTAATGTTACTCTGTTGTGTAAAAGCCTGGGGTTCTGTCATGGCTCAAGTTAGGATTGTTTCTATCATCCATGTATTTAGGTCATTACATTTTTAAAAACCTTGAGCGATACCAAGTAAGATAAAGGGATTTTTTTTAACTAATTGGATGGAAGCTGCTGACCTTAGTTTTTGAGATGAGGGAAATTACCTAATAGGAGCTCTTTAAACAGGAACATTTCTGAGTCTGACAGAGCACAGAGCAAAAAAAGTGAGCTTGGAAATGCCTGTGTCCACCATCTCTCTCCTGCTCCCTCCTCATGCAGCCTGACTTCCCAAGGACTTAACTACAACTTCTTATTATCCACTTCCCTTTGGCAGTCCTGTCTGCAATTCCCTACCTTCCGTTTACAGCTGTTTGCAAGAATATCTGTACCCCACACACTAATCTGTATTGCCACCATTTCTAATTGGGATATTAAAAACTGATCAAATTGCAGGAGTAGATTAGATAAATTATGATGTGTCCATATAATGGGCTATTATATAGCCATTAAGATTTATGTTTTTGAAATATATTCAATTGCATAGGAATATACTAATATTAAATAGATGAGAAGTAAACCATATGCCATCAAAATATGTATATGTGTATAAATGTTAACAGAGGTCATCTTTGAGTAGTGTTCCACAATAACCATGTAAGAGAGAAAAAAACAATAATAATGGAATACAAATGTATTCTCATCACTTCTACTAGCAATGTATCCCAGAGGGAGAGGACTTTTTTCCTCATCTCTATGTCTTGGAGTACTAAGCATGTTACTCTACCTAGGAGAAACTAACAAATGTTTACGTACTTGAAAGTATTAATCTCACTTTGTGAGGAAGATAGTATAGACAGTGGTTGTTTATTTAAAAACTATAAAAGTTTTTCACACCACAGAGTCTGGCTTTCTCTCCCCTTCAATTCTGAAATCACTCTCAATAAAACACCAGTCACCAACTCATTGCCAATTCCAACATATACTTTTGCAGACCTTATGTTGGTCACTGATCAGTTGCGGAGAACATTGTCTACTTGAGCTAGTTTAATGGAAGCAAGTTTATTACACCATTATCAGGGGCTTATAGGAGCATAAGCAAGGTTAAAGGTACAAATTCTTAGATGAGCTTTCAGGAATGATTTTCTAAGCCACACTGCAGAACCAAGCTACCAAGAGAGCCGCTGTCACTTGCACTCAGGACTCTTTAGGCTCCAGAGCTACACAGTTCCCCTATTGGATCACCACCAAGATTAGGAAGGTGCCACCACTCCTACCACCAACACCAAAACCCACTGTAAAAGCTACACACTCTAGCCCCAAAACTAACAAGGGTGAGCCTGCTTGAGCCACCATGGAAACCAAGCATGCCATTTGGTCCTTCCTTCCAGAACGCCATTGCCCAAATGTCATGACCAAATTAAGTCACAGCTGGGACATCACTGCAAGATAATTCTGGGAAAGGTAGTCTTTAGCCCTCCAGACTCTGTAGCTCCAGGTGACACACTG
>NW_007259309.1:10374-12339 GCF_000164805.1 Carlito syrichta
GATAATCATAAAAATGAAAAACTCTAGAAGATAACATATGAGAAAATATAGCTGACCCAGGGTTTGGTGATGACTTTTAAGATATAGAACCAAAGGCATGATCTATGAAAGAAAGAATTAAACTTAGTTGGACTTTATTAACATAAAAAAATTCTGATTTGTGAAAGTCACTGTCAAAAGAATGAGGAGACAAGCCACAAACTGAGAGAAAAAGTTTGTAAAAAATAAATCTGATGAAGGATTGTTATCAAAAATATGCAAAGAACTCTTAAAACTCAACAACAAGAAAAAAAACATTAAAATATAATCCAAAGACCTGAATGGATACTTCACCAAAGAAGATGGCACATGAGCATATAAAAAGTGCCTCACAACTTATGTTACCAGGGAAATGCAAATTAAAACAACAGTGATACACCAGAAACACCTGTTTGAAGACCACAGTTGGGAACACTGACAACACTAAATGCTGACAAGGAAGCGGAGCAACAGGAACTCTCACTCGTTGGTGAGAATGCAAATGGTATGACCACTTTGGATGACAGTTTGGTGGTTTCTTGCAAAACAAAACTTAGTCTCACCATATGATTCAGCAACCGCATTCCTTAGTGTTTACCTAAAGAGGTTGAAACTTAGGTCCATACAAAAACGTGCACACAGATGTTCCCAGCATCTTTATTCATAACTACCAAAACTTGGAGGCAACCGAACTGTCCTTTAGTAGGCAAATGAATAAATATACTATGCTACTTCCAGACACTGGAATATATATAGCACTCATAAGGAAATAAGTTACCAAGCCGTGACAAAACTTGATAGGAAACTTAAATGCATATCACCAAGTGGAAGAAGCCAACCTGAAAAGGCTACACAACATTCTGGGAGTCAGAGCTATGAAGATAGAAACAAGATCAGTGATTGTCAGGGCTTGTGGGGGAGAGAGGAATGACAGGCAGAGCACAGCAGATTTTTAGGGCAGTGGAACTATTCGGTGTTGATGAATACATGTCATTATACATGTGTCCAAACCCATAGGATGCACAACACCAAGAGTGATCCTAATATAAACTGTGGACTTGGGTGACGATGAGGTGTCAGGGCAGAGTCATCAGTCGTAACAATCACACCCCTCTGGTGGGATGTTGGTAGTGCAGGAATTTGTACATGTGTTGGAGTGGGAGTTTATGGGAAATCTCAGAACCTCAGAACCTCCTTCGAAACTTTGCTGTGAACCTGTAACTGCTCTTAAAAATACTCCATTAAAAAATTTCCATGATGGTAGTAGCATCCCTCATTATGGTGGAAACATCAGTAGTGTTGTTGCTAGTTCATCATATTCTTTTCCTTGCACCCTCTGTTTCTGCCTCACCGAAACCTTGACATTCCCTGAAAACACAGTTTTATGTTGCCTCACTTTTATTATCTCCACCTAGAATAGCTTTTCCTGCTGTCCCTGCACCCATCTCCCCAGGAAAACATGGCCTCATCCATACTGAGGTCTCAGCTCCAACACCCATAGGAAACTGTCTTCACATTCTTCATATGGACTTCAGGATCATTCCAGAGACTTCCACAGTGATCTCATTGCACCATAATTGCTTGCAGACCTGTCTCCTCGAGAGCAGAGGCTGAATTTCTTCCTTGCTTTGAACACCGAGCCTAATATGGCAAGAGGTTACTGCAGTGCTCAGTAATCCCTGATTGAGTGGCTGCTTTGCACTGGTGATGTTTCAGTATCAATAGAGAAGCACACAGTTGTAAACACAGTGGTGAAGAACAGGGTCACTTTGGCTAGGTACATGTGCTGCCCACCTTTTGGGGCCTGGCTCAAGTCCTGGTACTTCTAGCGAGCGTTCCTGCTGCCCCAGGCCTCATCTATGCTGTTGCTGGTGACATCCAAATGGCACTTGATCATACATTGTCCTCTCCTGTTCTCGAATCATTTCATCACTAATACTTGTTTTC
>NW_007259310.1:0-1413 GCF_000164805.1 Carlito syrichta
AGCGAACTAGCTAGTGGGCCAATATGTTAGTCAGCTAGTTAACCCAGCTAAATAGACGGCCGACGCTTCTGCCGACTTGTTAAGCCAGCTAACAAGTTGGCCTAGTAGTCAACCAATGTGTTTAACCAGGTAAATAGTCGGTTGATCGTCAGCCAACAAGTTAAGTCACCCAGGTAACTCGTTAACCAACTAGTTAAGACAGCTAATTAACCCATTTAACAACTAGTTAAAACAGTAAGCTAACACATTAAACATTCATTAAGTCAGCTAGCTACATAGTTAGCCAACTAGTTAAGTCAGCTGTCTAAGTCAGCTAGCTAGCAAGGTAGCTAGCTAAGTCAGATTGCTAAGTCAGCTAGCTCACTAGTTACCTAACTATTTAAGTCAGCTACTTAATTATGCTGCCTAACTAGATAGATATTTATTAAATCAGCTTGATATTCAGCTAATTAAATAGCTAAATATTGAATTCAGGTTGCTAAGTCAGCTAGCTGAGTTAAGTCAGTGAATTAAGTCAGGTAGTTAACTCGTTAAGTCACCTAGCTAAGTCAGTTAGTTAAGTCAGCTTTCAATTTATTCAGCTGGTTAAGACAGCTAGCTAGCTAGTTAGCTAATGGGTTAAAACAGAAGGATGATTCAAGGTAGTTAGCTAGTTAAC
Source organism: Carlito syrichta (assembly GCF_000164805.1). Classification (NCBI taxonomy): domain Eukaryota; kingdom Metazoa; phylum Chordata; class Mammalia; order Primates; family Tarsiidae; genus Carlito; species Carlito syrichta. The sequence goes on from NW_007259310.1 coordinate 659, forward strand.
TAACAGGTTAAGTCAGCTAATTGAGTCAGCTAACTAGCTAGTTAGCAAACGGGTTGAGTCAGGTGCTTGAGTAGGCTAGCTAGAATTTTAGATAACGAGTTGTCAGCTGGATGAGTCAGCTATCTAGCTAGTTAGCTAAAGAGTTAAGTCAGCTGGTTGAGTTAGCTAGCTAGCTCATTAAATAATGAGTTAAGTCAGATGATTAAGTCAGCTAGCTAGCACGTTAGATAATGTGCAAGCTAACTAGTTAGCTAGCTGGTTAAGTCAGCTAGCTAACTAGACAGCTAACTATTTCAGGGAGCTTGTTAGATAGTTATTTGGATAGCTTACAATTTATGTCAGTCAGCTAACTAGGTAGCTAGTTAGTGAGTTAAGTATTAAATCAGCTAGCTAGCTAGGTAGATAACTAGTTAAGTCAGCTTAAGTAAGTTGGCTAGCCAGCTGGCTAGATAGGTAGTGAGCTATTTCCATCAGTTGGCTAGGCAGCTTTCTAGCTGGTAAATTCAGGTAATTAAGAGAGGTGCATAGTCAACTGGCAAGGTAGGTAATTAGCTGGTTAACTCAACTAGATAGCTACCTTCCTAGCTAGTGATGTCAGCGAGTTAATCAGCTGGATAGGCAACTGGCTAGCTGGTTAAATCATCTAATTTAGTCATCCATGTAGCTAGCTGGGTGGGTAGGTAGATAGCTAGATAAGTCAGCTTACTAGCCAGCAGGCTAGCTGTTCAATTCACCTAGGTAAGTCAGGTGACCAG
>NW_007259310.1:1967-4443 GCF_000164805.1 Carlito syrichta
GTAGCTAGCTAGTTAAGACAGCTGGCTATCAAGTTGGCTAGCTAGGTAGCTATGTAAGCCTGCTAACCAGCTGGCTAGCTACTTAAGACTCCTAGTTAAGTCAGCTGCCTAGACACCTGGCTAGCTAGGTCGCTAGATAGTTAAGTCAGATATTTAGCCCACTGGCTAGATAGTTGAGTCACCTAGTTAAGTCAGCTGGCTAGGCAGCTGGATTGCTATATAGCAAGCTAGTTTATTCAGCTGACCAGCAAGCAGCCAGCTATTTAAGTCAGCTAGCTTAGTCATCTGACTAGCCAGCTTGCTAGCTATGTAGTTAGCCAGTTAACTCATTTGGCTAGCCAGCTGGTGAGCGAGTTAAGTCAGCTCGTTGTCAGCTGGCTAGTCAGCTAACTAGCTATGTAGAGAGCTAGTTAAGTCAGATGGCTAGCCAGCTGGCTAACTAGTTAAGTCAGATAGTTGAGTCAGCTTGATAGCCAGGTGGCTTGCTGGTTAAGTAAACTAATTAAGTCAGCTGGCTATCCAGCTGTCTAGCTAGATAGCAAGCTAGTAAAGTCATCTGCCTGTCTTGCTGGCTACCTAGTTAAGTCATCTACTTAATTCAGCTTGCTTCCCAGTTGGCTAGCGAGGTAACTAGCTAGTTAAATCAGCTGGCTACCCTGCTGATTAGCCTGTTATGTCAGCTAATTTATTCAGCTGGCCAGCCAGCTGGCTATCAAGTTGAGTCAGCTAGTTAAGTCAGCTTGCTAGCCATCTGGTCAGCTGGTAAAGTCAGCTAGATAAATCATCAGGCCAGCCAACTTGCTGGCTAGCTAGCTAACTAATTATTTCAGCTAGTTAAGTCTGCTGGCTTGCTAGGTAGCTAGATAGTTAAGTCAGCTAGTTCAGTAAACTCACTAGCTAGTTATGTCAGTCAGTTAAGTCAGTTTGGTAACCAGATGCCTATCAGGATATCTATCTTGTTAATTCAGATGGTCAGCCAACTGGTTAGCTAGTTAAGTCACCTAGGTAAGAAAGCTAACTGGCCAGCAGATTAACTTTGTAGTTAGGTAGTTAAGTCAGCTGGCTAGCAAGTGGTCTATGTAGGTAGGTAGCTTGTTATGTCAGCTGGCTAGCCATCATGTTATCTAGTTATGTCAGTTAGTTAATTCAGCAGGCTATTCAGCTGTCAAGGTAGGTAGATAGCTACTTCAGTGTGCTCACTAGCCAGCTGTCTACTTATTTAAGTCAGCTAGTTAAGTCATCTGGCAAGGATGCTGGCTAGGTAGGTAGCTAGGCAATTAAATCAATTGACTAGTCAGCTGGCCAGTAGTTAATTCAGCTAGTTTAGTGTGCTGCCTAACCAGTTGAGTAGTTAGTTAAGTCAGCATATTAAGTCAGCTGTCTATCCAGTTTGTTAACTAGTTAAAAAGCAAGTTAGATCAGATGGGCTGCCAGCTGACTCGCTAGTTATTTGAGCTAGTTAACTCAGCTGGCTAGCTAGAAAGCTAGCTAGTTAAATCAGCTAGATAAGTCAGCTATCCAGCTAGTTAAGTCGGCTAGCTATATGATCGTTATCTAGATAGCTAGCTACTTAAAACAGCTAGTTAAGTCAGCTGGCTAACTAGGTATCTAGCGAGTTTAGTCAGCTAGTTAAGTCAGCTGACTAGCTATTTAATTCAGTTAGATAAGTCAGCGGGCTAGCCTTCTGGATAGATAGTTAAGTCAACTAGTTAAATTAGTTGACTGGCATGCAAGTTATCTACGTAGCTAGTTAGTTAAGTCATCTGTCAAGCCAGCAGGCTATGCAGGTACGTAGCTATTTAAGTCAACTGGCTAGCCATCTGGCTAGATACTTAAGTGACCAAGTTAAGTCAGATGACTAACCTGCTGGCTACCTAGGTAGCTTGCTATTTAAGTCAGCTGTCTAGACAGCTGGCTAGCTAGATAAGTCACCTAGAAATTCAGCTTGATAGCCAACTCCAGTTGACTGGCTAGAGAGCAGGCCATCTAGTTAAGTCAGCTAGTTAAGTCAGCTGGTTAGCTGACTGGCTAGCTAGGTGGCTGGCAAGTTAATCCGGCTGGTTAGCAGCCTGGTCATATAGGTGGCCAGCTAGTTTAGCCAGATGGCTAGCTAGTTGTCCAGCAGGGTTGCTGCCTAGTTAATCGGGTGTCTATCCCATTGTCCAGCCAACTGGCTGGCTATTTAAGCCGACTGGACACCCAGCTGTCCAGCCTGCTAGCTAGCTAATCAATGCCTCCACCACTAGCCAAAAAGGTAGCTAGCTAGTTAAGCAAGCTGTCTAGCCATCTAGCGAACAGGGTAGCTAGCTAGTTAAGTCAGCTGGATAGCCAGGTAGCCAGCCAACTAGCTAGTCAGCTAGTTAAAAGAGGTAGCTAGCCAGTTAGTAGTTAAGTCAACTAGCAAGTCAGCCAAATATTCAGCTCTCTTGTTAAGTCAGCTAGCTACTCAAGTTCCTAGTCAGTTTGCTAGTTAACT
>NW_007259310.1:5734-6591 GCF_000164805.1 Carlito syrichta
GTTAGCTAGTTAACTAATGGGTTAATTCAGCAGGTTGAGACAGCTAGCTAGTTAGCAAATGGGTTTAATCAGCTACTTGACTAGGCTAGCTAACTAGCTAGCTAAGGAGTTAAGTCAGCTGGATGGTCAGATAGCTAACCAGATATCTAATGAGTTAAGTCAGCTGGTTGAGTCAGCTAGCCAGCTCATTAGCTAACGAGATAAGTCTGATGATTAAGTCATCTAGCTAGCACGTTAGATAAAGATTAAGCCAAATAGTTATCTAGATGGTTAAGATAGCTAGCTAGCAAGGCAACTAACTATTTAAGTCAGCTTGTTAGCTAGGTAGCGAGCTAGTTATCTCATTATTTAAGTCAGCTGGCTAACTAGTTAACTAGCTAGTTAGTTAACAATTTAAGTCAGTTGGTTAGCTAGGTGGCTACTAATAAAGTCAGCTCCTTATGTCAGCTGGCTAACCAGCTGCCTAGCTAGGTAGTGAGCTAGTTAAGTCAGTTGGATAGCAGCTGGATAGCTGGTTCATCAAGCTAGTTAAGATAGCATGCTAGCCAACTGACTAGGTAGGTAGCCAGCTAGTTAAGTCAGCTAGATAGCTATGTGGCTTGTTACTGATGTCAGCGATTTAATTCAGCTGGTTAGCTAACTGGCTAGCTGGTTAAGTCAGCTAGTTTAGTCAACTGTCTAGCCAGCTGGCTAGGTAGGTAGATAGCTAGATAAATCAGTTAGCTATCCAGCACAATAGTTGCTTAAGTCAGCTACTTATGTCAGCTGGCTAGCCTGCTGTCTACGTTGATAGCTAGCAAATTAAATGAGGTGGCTAACCAGCTTGCTAGCTTAAGTAAGCTAGTTAAGTGAGCCTG
>NW_007259311.1:0-9221 GCF_000164805.1 Carlito syrichta
GATCAGGACTGAAGCCAATTTTATTCAAACCTTTCCAACTTATATACCATTTTCTATACCCTCCAGCAGTGTGATAATCACTTGCTAGGGGCGTACAAGTTTTGTGTTTTACAAACCATGCATCACAAGACCATCAGGAGACTTGCAAGTTTCGAGCAAACAATTCGAACTCCATGATGCCTGACGTGCTTCACAAAACTCACATCAAGGTCACAGGTGCACAATTTCAATTGTTCAAAATGTCTTCCATAGTGTTCAATAAATCATTCATATTATACTCTTTGTTCTAAACCCTGATTAATACAAAAACTTTCTAAGTTAACTCCAGGTTCAATCCAACTTCACTGACTCCTAATATTTTTTAACGGTTGATATTATCAACTTAACACTATAATCTATAAGTTTACTTAAACGACTTAATTTTTATTTTATTCCATTAACCTATTATGACTCAACATAGTGCCCTGTAATTCTATAACAATTAATTCAAATCTTATTCCTTACCATGACTTATATGAGTTTCCTAAACTTTAATTTTTATATGATCTAGTGATTGGACTTTAACCCAAAACTTAAATCTTTTTTCCTAGTACATTAATACATGGCTATGTGTAAAATTTCCTATTGTCATATTAGAAGCAAAAACAACACCGTTGGGAAAATTTCGGTACACTAATGAAAAGATCTTAAATTGGCCTACAGGAATAGGAACTAAAGTCATAATCTCAGAAAAGGAAACTTAAAAGCTCTAACAAAACTCAAAAGTTTTCTATGAATGCTGATTACTGTTTCGATGGAATTTCGATGGAAATTGTATCGTCTTAAATGTATGTTTTATACAAACAAGTCTATTCTAAAAATCAAATAGTAGCTGTCACACTCTTGGATAATGGGCTGCACGGTTACCATGACAATGACCTCGGGCTGAAGCAAACAGAGTTCTGGCATGTAACAAAACTAGAAAAATGTCCTACCTGGCTAGGGGCAGGGCAATAAAACTATTATGATAATTTAGTTTCTAATCTTAATCCTAGGAGAAACTGCCTTTGGGAACAAGAGCTGACTAACCAGTCTACAAGGAAATAGAAGTAAAAAAATATCTAGAAAGAAGTAAAACTTAGAAGGGACAAGGTCATATAAAATAATTCTACTGTGCAACTTTCCATCAGGTGTACTGAGATTTACTTATAAATTTTACTGCCATGTATACTCACTGGTCACTAATCACATGCCAATATCATAGGTATAACTGATCCTATGTCAGAGGCGATCTTCCAGATGGGCCTTTACAGGCCTCAGCCATGTAGCTATAGATGTTGGCTCCCATCAATGAGAGACCTCCAAGCTTGGCACCCTCCAACCCCAACCCCCCCAATGGCAGACCCCGCTTTGGTGTGGGAGTTCACAAGGCTTTCTGGCCAGCTTCCTGACAGTTCTCCTCTAGGAGGGCAGAAATGTTCCCCAGGCAAGTCGACCATCAAACTCGGCAATGAGGACATTCCGCCAAGAAAGGCCAGGGACACATCCCTCACCAGGGACATTTCTTCACTGCCAATCCCATTATTCTTGACTCTGAAGCCAGTCACCCTGTGAACACACCATGTGCAGTTGAGAATCTGTGTACAATTCTGATGTTTTTGCAGAGATGGTCTGGCTCTGTGGCCCAGGCTGTGGCCGGGGACACAACCATTGTTCACTGCCAGGCTCCAAATTGTGGACTCTGGCCATCATATTGCCTAGGCCTCGGGAGTGGTTGGGACGACTGGAACTGCAACCCCAGACCTCCTGTTTGGATGGGTGCAGAGACAGGATTTCCCTATGTGGCCTGGGCTGACCTTGGGCTCCTGCTCTCCAGTCATCCTGCTGCCTTAGCCTCACAGAGCACTGGGATTCCAGGCATGGGCTGCCATGCCAGGCCTTCTGTTTCATTTTCAACAAAGGATTGAGGCCAAACTCAGGGGCTCAACCTCGTCATCCCAGTGATTCGGGAGGCTGAAACCAGTGGCCAGTTCCAGCCCACGGGCTAAGAACTGCCCAGAAATCTCGGCAAGTCCTCATTTCTACCCTCCACTAGAAATGAACTGGCCATGGTGGCACACGTCTGTAGTTCCGGCTCCTCAGAAGGCTGGGGAAAATCTCGCCAGAACCCCACAGACTGAGTCTGCGGTGACTGGAAGAGAACCACCTTGTTCCAGCCTAGGTGATGGAGTGAGACTCCAACTCAAAGAAAAAAGGAAAAAAGGAAGAAAAAGAGCATTCATTTGTGTATGGAGTTGGGATCATCATGAACAGACAGAGATCATTTGGGAAGGAAGCCCAGTCTTGGGCCTAGTGTTTTCGAAAGACTGTCAATGGGCAGAAAATAGGGCTGTGGCTTTGAAAAGCAAAGGCAGTGGACAGCTGGAGTTCAAGAGCTCGAGACCAGCCTGGGTCATGTAGCGAGACCTGATCACTCCCCAGAACATGAAATCTGGAGTCACATGTGATGATGTAACCGGTACCAACTATGCGGGATGTGGTGACCTCTGTCACGGGGCATTTCTTTGCATCGCCCACACTGACAAACGTACGAGTCCAGGCCAGGCACTATGGTTCAAGGCTGTTAGCCCCACGTCCTGGGAGGCAGAGGTGGGAGGCTGCCTGAGCCCAGGGTTCAGGTGACATGGCCAGACCTCATATTGGTGAGAGGTCTCCAAAATCTGGCCAGGTGTGATGGCCCACAGAGTCCTGACTGCTCAGGGCCAAGGCAGGAGAATCACCTGAGCCCTGCAGGTTGAGGCCCCAGGAGCCACGATCATGCCCCTGCACCCAAGCTCGGCAGACAAAGACTCCAGCACACAAAAGACGCCTCCCACTTGCGTCACAATGGGTATCCACAGCTCCTCAGGGAAAGATCTGCGTGGGTGGGGGATGATGGTATGATCGAGAGGAAGGAGCCCCTCCCCACACCCGAAGGTGGAAAACAGGGCGACCAGAACTTGAGCTGGCCACAGCATTGCTGGACCACCTTGACCACTCTGTGCCACAGCTCAGGGCCATCTGTTCTGTGAGTTCACACACATCTTTCCTGTGAGGCATGAATGTGGAGGGTGGAGGCAAGCCTTCTGGGTTGCTTGGCTGAAGGCATGGGATGGACGTGCCCCATGGTCACCTTTGAAATCTACCACTAGTGACAGGCCAATCAGCACATTGTCCTCTCCCATCCCTGAGGGTGAATCCTCTCATTGGGTGGCAGGAGTGGTGGTGAAGGTGGTGGTGGTGATTATTATTATTTGGAGTCAGATTCCCACTTTGTAAGACCGAAGCGCAGGGGGACGCTAACACCCACTGCAGACTCCACCTGCCAGGTTCAGGTGATTATCTTACCTCAATCCCCACAGTGGCTGGAAACACAGGCCTGTGCCACAACACCTGGATAATCTTTGGATTTATTTTTTATGGCTGATACAAGGTCTCCCCACATGTCCCGGGTTGGTGTCTAAGCAGCAGGCTTCTGCTGCCCACTCACCTGGGCCTCCGAAGGGCCAGGATGCCAGGCTGAGTTCCTGAGCCCAGCCTGTGGTGGTGGTGGTGGTTGTGGTTGGTATTATTAATCTGAGTTGGAGATCCGCTCTGTAGACCAGGCCGTAGCACTGGGGCCCACTCTTGGTCACTGCGGCCTTCACCAGGGGGGCTCTGGGGATCCTCCCACCACAGCCTTCCAAGTGGTATGAATGAAAGGCCTGTGCCACCAAACTCGGCTGATTTTTTTGTCTTCTTGTAAAGATGAGGTCTCGCCAAGTTGCCTGGGCTGGTCTCTAACCCAGGGGCTCAGGCCATCCTCTCGTCTTGGCCTACCAGACAGATGGGATGAGAGGCATGAGCCCATGTACCCGGCCTCCACACCACTCTCGGGGACCACTGTGAGGCCCGCTCCCTTCTGACATCCTGGGACACTAGAGAAGGTGGCCATATTCTCTGCCGAGCCCTTCATGGGGAGAGCACCTGGTGCATAGCCCTGTCTCTGCCAGGTGGCACTCACCACCACACTCCTCGTTCCCCAGGGTGGACCAGCCTGCTCCTCCAAGGGGGTGCCTCGGTGAAAGGTACAGCATGACTCTCAAACCTTCGGTGGGGCGGTGTCGGCCGGGTGACTCACACCTGTCTTCTCGGCACTTTGCGAGGCCGAGACAGGACGATGACCAGAGCCTGGGATCTTGAGACAAGGTTGGAACCATAGCAAGTCACCACCACGACCCAAGCAAAACCTGGATAAGCTTGGGTGAGGGCAAGCCTCGGGGGGAGGATCACCTCTGTTGTACAGTTGAAGACCAGGAAGAAAGACCAGGATGTCAACCAAGTGGAAAACCTGTGATCGCAGCAGTTTGGGATGACAAGGCCACAGCATGGCCTGAGTTGGGGGTTTGAGAGCAGTCTGGGCCACCTAGTGAGAAAAAAAAGAAAGGAAGGAAGGAAGGAAGGAAGGAAAGGAAGAGGAAAGAAATCCATTATCCTGCAAACATTCTGCCCTCAGTTCTTCACTCCACCACTCCACATGTTAGGTACCCCCAATCTCGGCACCTTCCAGCCCTAATGCCCCAAATGTCTGTCTCTGCTTTGTTGTAGGAGTTCCTGACCCTCTCTGGCCACGTTTCTGCTGCCTCTCCACTCCAAGGTGAGAAGTGTGACCCAGGGAGGCTGTCACTCTGACTCAAAAGCGAGTACCTTATGCCAAGAAAGGCCAGGGACACATCCCTCACCGGAGGACATTTCTTCCCCCCAGTCCCACTTTTACTTGCTCTAAAACCAGTCATCCTTTGAACACACCATGCTCAGTTGAGAATCTGTGTACGATTCTGATGTTTTTGAAGACAGGTTCTGGATCTGTGACCCAGGCTGTGTCCTGGGGACATGACAGTCATTCCCCACGAGCCTAGAAATTGGGGCTCCGGAAACCCTCCCACCTGAACTTCTCGAGTGCCTGGGATGATGGGCACCACGAACCCAGACCCCCTGTTTGGATAGGTGTGGAGACGATGTCTCCCTGCATGGCACTGGCTGTCCTTGAGCTCCTGGGCTCCAGACATCCTCCCGCCTCGGACTACCAGAGTGCTGGGTTTCCAGTCGTGGGCCACCCCGACTGGCCTTCTCATTTGTTTTTGACAAAGGATCAAGGTCGGACTCAGGGGCTCAACCTTATCATCCCAGTGCTTTGGGATGCCGAGGCCAGTGGCCAGACACATCCCGTGTGTCTGAGATGCTCCTGGGCAACTCAGCAAGACCTCTTCTCAATCCTCCATTCCACATTAGATGGGCGTGGTGGCATGCGCCTGTTGTTCCAGCTCCTTGGAACACCGGGGCAGAAGGCTCGCCAGAGCCCACTGGGTCGAGGGTGCGATGGCCAGGAGTGAGCCACTGCCCTCCAGCCTGGGAGACAAAGTGAGACTCTGTCTCCAAAGAAAGGAAAGAAAAGAAGAGCATCCGTTTATGTATGGGGTTGGGATCATCGTGAACAGACAGAGATCATTTGGGAAGGAGGCCACAGCCTTGGATGTAGTGTTCCAGAAAGACACTGGATTGGCAGACAATCAGGCTATGCCTTTCGGAGGCCAAAGTGGGTAACCAATGGAGCCTGGGAGTTTGAAACCAGCCTGGGCCATGTAGCGAGACCTTGTCACTCCCTGGAACACAAACAGTCGAGTTGCATGTGGTGGCATCCAGGGTCTGAGCTATAAGTTATGTGGTGGCCTCCATCCCGGGGCATGCTTTTGTGGTGCCCCAGCAAAAGAACATGTGAGTCCAGGTTGGGCACCGTGGCTCAAGGCCCTCAGCCCCAGACCCTGGGAGGATGAGGAGGGAAGCTGCCTGAGCCCCGGGTTCGCAGACCAGCCTGGGGAACCTGGCCAGGCCTCAAATCAGAGAGAGATCCCCAAAATCTAGTCAGGTGTGCTGGCCTCCGGAGTCCTGGTTGCTTAGGGGCCAAGGAGGGAAGATCACCTTAGCCCCTCAGGTCGAGGCCCTGGGAGCCACAATCGTGCCACCACACTCCAGCCCAGCTGATAGAGACTCCAGCGACAATAAAGACACCTCTTACATGGGTCATGAAGGGTGTAACGGCTCCCTAGGGAAATGTCAACGTGGGTGGGGGAGGATGGAGTGATTGAGAGAGGAAGAGGCCTTCCTCCATCCAAAGATGACAGACCGGGTGACTGGACCTAGGATGGCAGTGGCATTGCAGAACCCGCTTGATCGCTCTGTGCTCGACAGCCGCCCTAGATTGGGCTGTCTGTCCTGTGCGCTCAAACGCATCTTTGCCATGGGGCATGAGTGTTGAGGGTGGAGGCTGGCCTTCTGGGGTGAGTGGCCAGAGGTGGAGCATGGACATGCCCAGTGGCCACCTTTGAAACCTCCCACAAACGACAGGCTGGAAAGTGACTTTTCCTCTCTCATTCCTGAGGGTGATTCCTCGAGCTCGGTGTCAGGGATGGTGGTGGTAGTGCTGGTGATTATTATTATTTGGTGTCAGAATCCCGCTCTTTTGCCAAGGCTAAAGTGAGGGGCATGCTCATGGCCACCATGGGCGCCACCTGCCAGGCTCAGGTGATCCTCCTGCCTTGGCCCCTCAAATGACTGGTACCACAGGCCTTCTTGACAACACCCGTGATAGCTGAGATGAGGTCTCACCCCGTGTCTCAGGCTGGTGTTGAATGCTCAGGCTCAGGCCATCCACTAACCTGGGCCTCCAAAGGGCTGGGATGCCAGGCTGACCCATGAGCCCAGCTGTGGTTGTGGTGGTGTTGGTGGTTGGTATTACTATTCTGATTTGGAGTCCCACTCTGTCACCCAGGCTGGAGCGTGGGGCCCGCTCTCGGTCACAGTGGCCTCCACTGGCTGGGTTCCTGTTATCCTCCCACCCCAGCCTCCCAAGGGGCTGGAACGTCAGATATGTGCCACGATGCTTGGCTCGTTTTTTTGGCTTCTTGGAGAGGTTGTCTCCCCAAGATGACGGGATTGGTCTCAAACCCAGGGGCTCAGGTTATCTTCTCGTCTTGGACTCCCAGAGTGCTGGGATGACAGATGTGATCCCATGCGCCCAGCCTCCACATACCTCTTTGGGTGCCATCACAAGGCCCACTCCCTTCTGATGACCTGGGTCTCTGGAGAGTGCGGCCAGTGTTGCCCACCGAACCTTACCCATGGGAGCACCTGGTACAGGGGTGTCTCTCCACCTGGGCGCCCACCCCTCTGCTTGCCTCTTTCCCCATTGTCAACTCACACGCTCCTCCCAGGGGCTGCCTCCAGGAAAGGGAAGGCATGACACTCAATTCTTTGGGGGGGTGGGGATGGCCAAGCGTCTCTTGACTGTCTCCTCAGCACTTAGTGAGGCTGAGAAAGTAAGGTAGCTGGAGCCCAGGAGATTGAGACCAGGCTGTACACCATAGCAAGCCACCACCTTGACCTCAAACAAAACCCAGAAATCTGGGGTGAGGGCTGCCCCCGGTGGGAGGATCATTTCAGGGTCAGAGTTCAAGACCAGCAAGGAAGATCAGGATGTTGACCAAATGGAAAGTCTGAGATCACAGCCATTTGAGAGGCCGAGGCTGAGTGGAAGGCCCCAGCTGGGGGGTTTGAGAGAAGCCAGGACTATCTTGTGAGAGAACAAAAGAGAGAGAAGAAAAGAAAGAAAGAAAGAAGAGAGAAGAAAGAAAGAAAGAAAGAAAGAAAGAAAGAAAGAAAGAAAGAAAGAAAGAAAGAAAGAAAGAAAGAAAGAAAGAAAGAAAGAAAGAAAGAAAATATGTCACCAAATAAATCCATTCTTAGCAAACCTTCTTCCCTCAGTTCTTTCTTGCCCACTTCCCCACATACCAGAGTCCCACAAGCTTGGCACCCTCCAGCCCCAACCCCTCCCATGGCTGCCCCCACCTTGGTGTGTGAATCCTGAGGCTCCCTGTCCAGCTTCCTGCCATCTCTCCTTTATGAGGGTAGAAATATGCCCCAGGCAGGTCGACCATCCAACTCGGCAACGAGGACATTCCACCAAGAAAGGCCAGGGACACATCTCTCATCTTTTCTTCCTCCCTTTCCCATTTCTTCCTCCCTTTCCCATTTTTCCTGGCTAAATTGCCAGTCAGACTGTGAACACGCCATGTGCAGTTGAGAATCTGTGTACAATTCTCATATTTTGGAGACAGGGTCTAGCTCTGTGGCCAAGGCAGGGGCCTGGGGACACGACTGTTGTTCACTGCCAGCCTCGAAATCATGGTCTGATGATCCTCCATTCTCAGCCTCCAGAGTTGCCGGGATGACCAGCAACTCAATCCCAGACCCTGTTAGGATGAGTGCGGACATGTGATCTTGTTGTGTGGTCCGTGCCTGCCTTGGGCTTCTGCTTTCCAACCATCCCCCGGCCTTGGATTCCCAGAGCACTGGGATTCCAGGCATGGGCCACTGCACCAGGCTTTCTGGTTCATTTGTGATGAAGGATCGAATGCTGGACATCCTAGTGCTTTGGGAGGCCAGGCCAGTGGCCAGCCCAATCCCATGGGTCAAGATGCAACCAGGAACCTCAGAAAGTCCTCATCTCTATCCTCCATCAGAAATGAGTTGGGTGTGGTGGCGTGTGCCTGTAGTTCCAGCTCCTCAGAAGGTTGGGGAAAGTCTTGCCAGAGCCCGGCAGGCCAAGTCTATGATGGCTGGGAGAGACACAACACCCTCCAGGGTGAGTGATGGAGAGAAACACTGACTCAACGTAAAAAAGGAAAAGAGGAAAAAAGAAGAAGAGCATCAGTTTGTGTATGGAGTTTGGTTCATCATGAACAGACAGAGATCATTTGGGAAGGAGGTCCTAGCCTTGGACCTAGAGTTCCTCAAAGATGGTAGATTGGCAGACAATCAGGCTGTGGCTTTGGCAGGCCGAGTTGGGGTAGAGTTGGAACCCAGGAGTTCAAGACCAGCCTGAGGCACGTGCGAGACCTTGTTGCTCTACAGAATGTGAACACTGGAGTCACTCGTGGATGCACCCACAGTCCCAGCTACACGGGATGTTGTGGCCTCTGTTCCAGGGCATTCCTTGGCATTGCCCACCAAGACATAATGTACGAGTCGAGGCCGGGCACTGTGACTCACGGGCATCATCCCTGCACCCTGGCAAGCAAAGGCAGGAGACTGCCTGAGCCCGGGGGTCTGTGAGCAGCCCAAGCAACATGGCCAGACTTCATCTTGATGACAGGTCTCCAAATTCG
>NW_007259312.1:0-7092 GCF_000164805.1 Carlito syrichta
GGGGGGTCATATGGGAGGTCGATATTTAGAGCTTTTAGGAATCGCCACACTGTTTTCCACAGAGGTTGCACTAGTTTGCACTCCCACCAACAGTGTAGAAGTGTTCCTTTTTCACCACACCCTCTCCAGCAACTGTTATTTTTTGAGTTATTGATAATTGCCATTCTGACTGGAGTTAGGTGGTATCTCAGTGTGGTTTTAATTTGTGTCTCCTTGATGATTAGTGAGGTTGAACATTTCTTCATGTGTCTGTTGACTGCTCAGATGTCTTTCTTTGAGAAGTGTCTGTTCATATCTTTTGCTCACTTTATACCGGGGTTTTTTTTTTTTTCTTTTCAGCACGTTTGGGTTCCTTGTAGATCCAAGATGTTAAGCCTTTGTCAGACCTGGAGTTGGCAAATACTTTTTCCCATTCTGTGGGTTGTCTCCCTGCTCTCTTGATGGTTTCTTTGACTTTGCAGAAGATTGTCAGTTTAATGAGGTCCCACTTGTCTATCTTATCTCTTATGGCCTGTGGGTTTCAGGTTTTGTTCAGGAATTGGATGCCAGTTACAATTTCCATAAGGGTGTGTCTCACATTTTCTAAGGTTCTTATGGTTTAGGTCTCTGATTCATTTAGAGTTAATTTTTGTGTATGGGGATAGATAGGGGTCTTGTTTGAGTCTTCTGCATGAGGTCAGCCAGTTTTTCCAGCACCATTTACTGAATAGGTTCTCCTCTCTCCAGTGGTGGGTGGTAGAGGCTTTGTTGAAGATGAGTTGGTTGAGAAATTGAGGTTTTGCTTCTGGAATCTCAATTCTATTCCATTGGTCTATCTGCCTGTTCCTGTACCAATACCAAGCTGTTTTGATTATTGTGGCTCTATAATAAAGTTTGAAGTCTGGTAGTGTGTTACCTCCTGCTTTGTTTTTGTTTGCTGAGGATTGTTCTGGCTATTCTTGGTCATTGTGTTTCCATCTGAATTCCTGTTTTGCTTTTTCTAGCTCTGAGAAGAATGTTGCTGGCAATCTGATGGGTATTGCATTAAATCTGTAGATTGCCTTAAGTGAGATGGACATCTTTATAATGTTGATTTTTCTAATCCGTGAGCATGGGATATTTTTCCACTTGTTTGTTTCATCCTTGATTTCTTTGAGCAGTGTTTTGTAGTTTTCATTGTAAAGGTCTTTCACATCTCTGGTTAGGAAGATGCCAAGGTATTTCATTTTTTTGTGTGGCTATTGTGAATGGCATTGTGGTTTTTATTTGGGTTTCTGTTTGTTTATTATTGGTGTAAAGAAATGCGATTATCTTTTGCACATTTATTTTATACCCTGAGACTTTGCCAGAGTCACTTATCAGTGCAGGGAGGCTTTTGACAGATTCTCTTGGGTTTTCAAGGTACACAATCATGTCATCAGCAAAGAGGGATAAGTTGACTTCCTCTTTTCCTATTTGAATACCCCTGATTGCCTTCTCTTTTCTGATTGCTCCAGCTAGGACTACCAATACTATATTGAATAGGAGGGGAGAGAGTGGGCATCCTTGTCTCATTCCAGTTTTCAGTGGAAATGGATCCAAATTTAGTCTGTTTAGGAATATGCTAGCTGTGGGTTTCTCATAGATGTTTTTTACTGTTTTGAGGTATGTTCCATGTATGTCTAGGTGTTCAAGGGTTTTTATCAAGAAGAGGTGCTGGATTTTATCAAAAGCTTTTCCTGCATCTAATGATATAATCATGTGGTTTTTGTTCTGACTTCTGTTGAGGTATTTAATTACATTTATTGTCTTGCAAATGTTGAACCAGCCCTGCGTCCCAGGGATGAAGCCTACTTGGTCATGATGGATGATTCTTGAGATGTGCTGTTGAATCTGGTTCACTAGGATTTTGTTGAGAATTTTAGCATCTATGTTCATCAAAGATATTGGCCTGTAGTTCTCTTTCTTTGTTGGATCTTTACCTGACTTGGGTATCAATGTGATATTGGCTCCATGGAATGATTGAGGAGGGTTCCATTTTTCTCAATCACCTAGAATACTTTCAGTAGGATTGGTATCAGCTCCTCCTTAAATGTCTTGTAGAATTCTGCTGATTTCAGGCTGTTTTTTGTAGGTAGTTTTCTTGTAACATAGTCAATTTCCTTCATTGTTATTGGTCTATTTAGGGTTTCGATTTCTTCTTATTTCAACCTAGGCAGGTTGTGTGATATCAGAAAGTCTTCCATTTCCTTAAGGTTTTCCAGTTTGTTTCCATACAAGTATACATTGTAGTCTCTAATGATCTTTTGTATTTCTTCGGGGTCAGATGTGTCTTCATCTTTTGTGTTTCTAATTGTATTTATTTGGGTGTTTTCTCTTTTTTTTCTTGGTCAGTCTAGCTAAGAGACCATCAATCTTGTTAATCCTTTCAAAGAACCAGCTTTTTGTTTCATTGATTTTTTGTATTATCTTTTTCTCTTCTATGTCCCGGATTTGGGCTTTTATTTTGGTGATCTGTATTCTTCTGCTGCGTTTAGGTTTTTGCTGGTCTTGCTTTGCCAGCTTTCTAAGGTGACTAGTTAGGTTTTTGATTTGTGATCCTTCCATTTTCTTCATGTGCATTTGAATTCCCCTCTTACTACAGCTTTCATGGCATCTCAGAGATTTTGGTAAGATGTCTCTTCATTTCCATTTGTTTTCAGGTATCTTTTAATCTCTGTTTTGATTTCATTTGTGACCCAGGAGTTGTTTAGTATCATGCTGTTTAGCTTCCATGTCTTTGTGGGTTTGGGGGGAAGCTTGTTGGTGTTGATGTTTATTTTTATTCCACTGTGGTCTGAGAAGGTGCATGACAAAATTTCGATCTTTTAAAATTTGTTTATGCTTGCTTTATGGCCAAGTATGTGGCTGATCTTAGAGTATGTTCCATGAGGTGCTGAGTAGAATGTATATTCTGTGGTTGTTGGGTGGAGTCGTCTGTAGGTATCAATTAAGTCCATTTTTCAAGAGTCACATTGAGGTTCCAAATCTCATTGCTGATGTTTTGTCCTGATGATCTGTCTAGGTTTGAGAGTGGTGTATTAAAGTCCCTAGTTATGGTGTTGTTAGAGTCAATATCTTTCTTTAGTTTTCCTAGAAGCTGCTTTATGAAAGTTGGTGCTCCTATGTTGGGTGCATATATGCTTAGGATAGATATTTCTCATTGATGGAGTGAACCTTTTGTCATTATGTAGTGGCCTTCTGTATCTTTTTAAATTTTTGAGAGCTTAAATGGTATTTTGTCTGAAATTAGGATCACTACTCCTTCCTTTTGTGTTCCATTCACCTGAAAATTTGTTTCCCACCCTCTTACTTTGAGTCTGTGCTTGTCGTTTCTAGTGATATGGGTGTCTTGAAGGCAGTATATTGTTACCTGGTGATATTTTATCCATTTTGCCATTCTATATCTTTTCAGTGGTGCGTTTAATCCATTCACATTCAGGCTAATTATTGAAATGTGAGAGTTCTTCCCTATCATAGAGTTCTTCCCTATCATAGAGTTCTTATAGAGTTGTTGTTCTTCCACTTGTTTTTTCTTTTTTCTTTTGGTTTTGGGGTTGGTTCATATGTATTTTACTCTTTTTTCTGTACTCTTGTGAAGAACGTTGTTCTTTTTTCCTTTTGTTCTGTGTTTAGTACTTTCTTAAGTGTTTCATGTAGAGGTTTCTGGTGGCAGCATAAGTTCTTAGGGATTGGATATCTGAGAAAGATTTTAATTCTCCCTCACCGATGAATCTAAACTTGTCGGGAAGGTTATTCTTGGTTGAAATTGATTATCGTTTAGGACTTTGAAGATAGGGCTCCAAGCTCTCCTAGCCTGCAGTGTTTTTGTAGATAAATCTGTTGCTATTCTAATTGGTCTTCCATGGTATGTGATCTGGTCTTTTTCTCTTGCTGCCTTTAGGATTTTTTCTTTTATACCTACTTTGTTTAGGCAAAATACTATGTGTCTGGGAGTTGGTCTTCTCATTTGTTGTCTTGCAGGGGTTTTATGAATCTCTTGTGTTTGAATTTTTGCATCACTTATTAGATAAGGGAAATTTTCTTGAATAATCTCATGGAAAATTTGTTCTAGTGTGGTCTCTGTCTCTCTTTCTGCCTCAGGAATGCCAATTACTCTTATGTTCAGTCTCAAAGTAATCTCTCATCTCTTGAAAGTTGTGTTCTGCTTTTTGAGCTTGTTTTCTGTGTTTTTAAGAGTTTGGGTTAGTTCTATATTTTGGTTCTCAAGTTCTGAGATTCTTTCTTCTACTTGGCTAATTCTGCTTTCCATCTCATCAGTTTGTTATTTATTTCATATTTTATTACAATATTCTTTATTCCTGTTATCTCAGTTATCAGTTCCTTCCTAGTTTCTTCATGTCTCTCCTCAATTCTTTTTAATCTCTCCATTAATGTCTAGATATTCTAGTTTTGTAGTTTGAGACCCGTCATTCTGGGGGCTCTTCATTGTTTGCATTCCAAAGTCAGTTTTGTCAGTGTCTGCCCTCCCAGGGGTCCAGGAGAGACCTATATTCTTCTTTTGGTTTTTCTTCATTTGTGTAGATTTCTCTCTCTCTCCCCTTCCCCTCCCCTTCTTTAATTCTGTTTTTCAGGGAAGGTGGGGTTGCTTTTGCTTCGCTTTTGCAATTTCCTGTTCTTCCTTATGAGGGTCCTCTGGCTTTGCTCACTTTTGAGGTTGGAGTATGGGCTGTGGGCTGTACTTTTTGCAGTTTTGAGGTTCAATTGAGGGGGAAACTGTGATTCTGAATTTATCTGCTGATTCCTGCATGCAGCAACAGGCATAAGGGCACACTGGAATATATTTCCCACTGACTTACAATCATCTGTGCAGCAGGATGTAGGTTAGGTCCCTGGAACAAAAGGAGGTTCCAGAGAGGAAAATAATGGAGGAAGGGGGGATCAATAGGAAGTTAGAAAGAGAGAAGAGTGAGAAGGAAAACAGACATACATACCAACTGAGAGGCGAAAAAGAGATGCAAGGCAAGAGAGAAGCAAAATATATATATATATATACACAAACAAAATTCCCTAAAGAATATTGGTAGCTACACAAAGACAGACCAAGAAAATCATGACTTTTGATGTGTTTTCCCTAACACAAACAGATAGTGTATGTCAAGAAGCAAATAAAAATGAGCAAAACAAACAATCAAAATGATAAAATCAAAAGTCAAAATAAGAAATCAGACTAGGATTGCCTGAGCCCATGGGTTCAAGACCCACCTGGGCAACTTGGTGAGACCTCATCTCTGTAATAAATTTAAAAATTAGCTGAGTGTTGTAGTGTGCTCTTGTAGTTCCAGTCACTTGGAAGTCTGAGACAGAAAGATCACTGGAGCCCAGCAGGTCGAGTCTGCATTGGCCAGGAGCAGCCACTGCACTCCAGTCTGGGTGACAGAGTGAGACTACAACTAAAAAAAAAGAAAAAAAAAAAGAAATCAGACTACCTCTTGAATCTTTCCCGAGTGTCTAAATTCTCTTTAGCTCTAATCTCCAGCCTCTCCCCTTTGCTTTCATTGCAGGCAGCTAGATTTACTCACAGCTTTGGTTTGTTCTTTTAGCCTGTTGCCTGGGAGGTCTGCAATGCTTATTTGCCTGCATCTGATTCAGCATAGGGGAGGGGATTTGTCTCCTGTGTAGCGATGTTACCTTAGGAACCGAGGTGGAGGCTACTCATAAGCGTGTGGGGCAATACAAATCTCTGCCTGGAGAATGGCCGAGGTGGCAGCTCCTCTTTCACGGATTCCTTCTCTCTGCTCGTCTGGGTCCCTGGGCGATCCACTATGATGGGCTGTGGTAGCGTGGGAGGCACCGGGGATCAGCTGCACAGCTGATCCAAGGTGCCACCAGCAGGCTGGGGTGGAGGAGGGATTCCGGAGATCCCTCCTCTGGAGCTGAGAGTCTCTGATCAGTACCTCCTTAAGATATGCTGTTCCCTTACACAAGCATGGGGTCACACACTGGGTGCCTCAGCCAGGGTGGGCCTGGAGCTCCAGAGCTCCAAAGAGCAGGTGGTGAGCAGCGAGAATGGCCCTGGGCCCCTCACAGGGTACTTCAGTCAGAAATGGAGCCTGTTTCTCTGAGAGGCAGGTGCCCAGAGCCTACCTGGGTGACTGGTGGCTTGGTGCTGGGTGAGGCGATGTAGCCAGGGAGGGAGCTGAGACCCGAGACTCCTGATGGGTGGGGTTCATGTATAGTGGAGCAGCAGCAGGAGGAGGTCACAATATCTGGCCCTGCATGGGACCCAGGGTCCCCAGGCCTCGGACCGGTGTGGCTGGTGGTGGGCAGGGGGATGGTGGATGGAAAGTAAGAGTCTTTCTGGGATCTCACATTTGGAGAATCTCACGATTCCACCTATGCCGTCGCCATCTTACCGGAACCCCAGGAATTTTTTTTATCTGAGTCTGGACGCCAGTGTTTTATGAAGGTGGCTTCCTTAGGAGGTCTTTAGCCTTATGCATCTGTGGATTTCCAATGGAAGCCTGCTGTCCACATGAAAAGCTTGGCAAGTTTTAACCTTGTATCATGAAGGATTGACCTTCCAAGTACCCCTGCCATATTGTAGCTCCCAGTGAATGGCCACATGCTGCATGGCCTGTTGGTCTTCGGGCTGGTTATAAATCTGCATTTTGCTCATAGGCTCCTGTGTGAGGCCTTCCGTGTGTTCTAGATAGATAGTCCTGAACTGAGGCTGTCACTGTCACCATAATCCGTTAAACACTCTGCTTTGAATGAAACCCAATTCTGTGGATCAACCAAAACTAGACATGATGTCCAAAGGTCATTAGTTAATGATCTTCTTTTAAACAATCCTCTAACCAAAATAAGCCAGATTTCTGCTTCTCTCCCCCCGCCCAGCTGAGACAATACTTGTTTCACCCTTGTATGAGAATGTACAGAAATCTTTCCCAGAACTGAACACAGCAGGACAGGCCATTCTAGAGAAATATTAAACAGTTTAATTATTTTGTAGAAAATAGTTTCACTATTCCACCTTTTCCTCATAGAAGCACTAGAGATATTATATAGACAGTTATTTTTATAGTGAAAATCAATAATTATGTTGGATATAAAATTAATGATAGAATATGG
>NW_007259313.1:0-11311 GCF_000164805.1 Carlito syrichta
AGACACTCAAACAGCCATTTCAAGGTTGTTCTGAGAAATGAATGAGAAGATTTATGTGAAAGCACATTGCATGGTCCCTGAAAAATAATAATAAAGAGGTGTATTTTTCATTGGTTTAATATTTTATACAATTTTTCTCAAGAATTCTTACTATCCCTGCGACCCTTCTTTTTCTTCCTTGTTCCAGGCTTCCATCTTGTTTCCTTGTCTCCTACCTACCACCTCTGCTAACAGCTGCATGCCCATCTCTGTGCCCATAAGCCCAGCCGTATCAATGCCTTTGCTCTCCTAATCTGCCCTGGCCCTGCCCATTGTTCACACACACATCCCAGTTCTGATTCCCTACTACAACTCTACACTCCTTAGCACTGAGGAAGACAAGACGGACCAGCGACATCAGTTACAATAGCAGAAACATTCCTGGCATTTGTAGATTGACAGAGGTACTGTCAGGTCCTTAGTGCATCCTGCACTTGAATGAACACTCACAGAGTCCTGAATGTTATGATTCTGACAGTAAAAGGAAGACAAAGGAAGGCAGACACAAGATAGAAAAAACTACCGAATCAACAATGGTACCAAGGAGACAAGTGGGAAACAGAATGAGAACTAGCTTAAAAACTAAAAGTAGGAGAGAGGTTTGGTTTGTGTTTTGTTCTGTTTTGTCTTGCTTTCAAGAACTCAAGGCTTGAAGAGTTACAGCATGAAAGAAGAGTGGAGGGACAGTACTTGGTGACAGTTGCCTTGGGGAAGCACAGGAGAATGGACATTCCGGTAGGAAGAGACTATAAGGCTCCCAACAATATAACACCTAAATAGTTTTCCCCCTTTTATGCCGTTTTTTCAGGTCTCCACTTCTATACATGTCTATTTGCAAAATTACTCAATCTTTGGTTTACTGAACAAAGTGAGGCTCTTGAGGACACTTCTGTCTTGCCTAAATTCCATCTACTGTCTCCAATCTGTTCTTGTACCTATTCTCTTTAACATGCTTACCACTTCAAAGGAATATCTTACCCAGTTATTTGAAGGGTATTCCTTCAAATCTCTTTCCTCCTTTATTCCTTTTTCCTCAACTTTCTGTTCCTATAATTGGCATCCTTTCTCTTTAGAAGCATATTCACTATGTGCTCAGCAGAGTAAAAAAATGTTTGTCAGCCAAATACATACAGAAACTGTTCTAAATACTCGAGAAACTATTACTATCATCTTGCATAACGTGCACTAAGAAGAATTTAATATATGTAAAATAAAAATGGTAAAATAAGGGGGGTAAATATTAAGTACACGGGAACAATGTCACATTTCTTGTGCCCACTCTGCTATGACAATAACTTTATGAACATTTTATAATAAAGGATAGACTGAATAATGACCTAAATAAAATTTTAATTTTCTTTCATTTGAAGTCTATTGAGTGTTTTTTATGCCTAGCCTTTTAAAAGAATAAAATAGTGCTTTCCATTATTCACGAACAATTATATTATTGTGAATACTATTGTGCAATTATTTCATAGGTCTTTTCTATGACACTCAAGGAGTTCCAAATAGTCAATATAAAATGGGATTTTGAATGCTGAGGCACATAACAATAAGTAGGATGGTTCAGAGAGAACATTCATTAGGAGAAGACACTGAAAGTTTGTTTATGGAAGAATTGACCACAGAGTCAAAGACAGCATTTTTCAGTGAAATCGGTGCATTTCTCCCACTAAACTTGTAATGGCTTGGATCTGATGCATATCTAATTCATGGATCACTGCTGCAATATTGTGTCAGTATGTACTTAGGGAATCTTCAATGTATGGATCGCTGCAGTGACATCCTGTAATGGCCTCTCATCTATCAAGTTAATGCATACTATCATAAAACACTAATCCAAGGGTTATTGATAAGATACTTCACAACCTATACTTTACAAGGAATTGCTGGAAAGCCCTTAAAATTATCAGTAATAAAATTAACAAAAAACAGAATTAGTTGCTAAGACGTTTTAGAAAAAATATTCATAAAACATGAGCTTTCTCTAATTTCACTCTATGCTTACTTAGGTGACCCTTTTGCCTTAACATTGATTGTATCCTAAATTCTATTTTATTGTAATGTATATTTAACTCTGGTGCATCTTTTGTCAATTAACGTGGATAATTTTCTTAGGCTGTTTTATAGAAATAAACTGATATGAGGCTGAGTAACTAAGAAGTGGAAGGCCTGGTGAATTAAGTATACTCCAAGGTGACTAAAGGTGGTTAACTAAGTTTAATGCCCATCTCCTCTCCTCCAGGCAATGACAAGATATTCTACTCTATATTTAGTTGAGAATTTCTACTGGCATATCATTATTATTAAGAGATATTCCCGAGCCTCCTTTTTATACAGAAAGTACAGCAAAGACTCTATTTGATAACGTATGTGGTGCATTTTAAATTTCTCATAAAGTAAAATTCAGCCTGTTCTCAATTGAGTTATTCCAAGAAAAAAAAATTTACATTATCAAAAATGACAATCAGTATGTCATAAAGATATGTACAAGACAATATATAACACTCTTCCCACTTGCTTTCACTCACTTATATCTGAATCTTATTTCATGTTTATAAGACAAAAATCTATTTTTATTATTGTTATTCATTAATAAAAACAGAATGATAAAAACAGAGCAAACAACTGATTCATATAGTAACAGATAGATCTAAAATGAATTTTTATGTAAAAGAAGAAATAAGTCAAAAACAAAAGTCTACATATTTGTGATTCTCTGTATATAATATTCTGGGAAAGGTAAGACTAAAAGGATGAAAAACAGATTGGTGGTTGTTAGAGGCTAGGTATGAGAAAGGAGTGGAAAAAAGAAGCAGGATAAGGAAAAAATTAGATGATCAAATACTTTTTCTTTTTTTGAGTCAGGGTCTCACTCAGTTGGACAGGTTGAAGTGCAGTGGCATGATCATAGCTTACCACAGCCTCCACTTGCTGGGTTCAGGCAACCCTTTTGACTCAGACTTCCAAGTTGCTGGGACTACATGTGTGCACCACCCATGTACATATTTTTGTTTCTGCTGTGTTTTTACAGACAAAGTCTTGCTATGTTGCCCAGACAGTCTTGAACACTTGGGCTCAAGTAATCCTCCCACCTTGACCTCCAAAAGTGCTGGCATCATAGGCATAAGCCACAAAACCCTGCCTAATTTTGTATAATGATGGTGGTGGAAATATTATGCATTTTCCAAAAAACATGGAACTTCCATCTCCTCTGTAAAGGGAGGTAGGGGGACATATCAAGAACCATCTGTGTGAGAAAGTTGAAGCATATAAAACTTAAATAATATGGTCCTGGAAACACAGGTAGTAAGTGCAAGAAATTGGTTTCTACCTTTTTGGATAAAACCTACTTCATGAATCAAAATCCTACATATCATAACCCATTTGTAAACTAATTTGATATTAAAAACAAAATCAGCTGAAAACCCTTATTCAAGTCTTCCTTTGTCTTTAACGTTTCCTGCACTGCTGAAAATTACATTTGTCTCAACTTTGTTTTTACTTACAGAAAAAAAACAAATCCCTAAATTCTATTCATTTTAGAACATGCCTACTACTATTACCACTCACTTTATAGATACACATGTATATGTGTGCGTTTAAAATATTTTATATATTTATTAATATTTATGCTAACCTTACTCATACAATATATGTTTTAGTATCTTAGAAGTTCTGCAATTTTTTGCATCAGTTTGATGCTTAATTGGTTTGACCTTGAATCCTTTAATCCAAGGATCAGCAAACAATTTCTATAAAGGACCAGGAAGGAAATATTTTGAGCTTTATGAGCCACAGTTTTATTTGCACCCACTCAAATACTGCCATTGTAGGCGGCCATAGACAGAAGTGAAGGGACGTTGGAAAATTGGGCCTACTGGGCTTAGATTAGCAGGTCCAATCATAAACCTTAATATTATATAACCCACCTCATATATAATGAAAAGTCTCCTATAATGCAGGGTGGATCTGAAATTATGGTGTGGTAGTTAGCAGCATGGACTCTGGATCCATGGTGGCTGCACTTATCACATGGTCTTTATCTAAATAATAGGAATTCTAATAGTTTGTTGACAAGGATCGTGAAAAAACGCTCAATGCAAGTAATCAGAGAAATGCAAAATAAATTCACAAGGAGAAACCATCTTACATAAGTAAGAATGGCCAGTATTTTTTAAAAAGTCTAAAAACTACACATGTTAACAAGGATGTGGGGAAAAGGTAATGCTTGTCAACACTGTTAGTGGGAATGTAAATTAATACAACCTCTGGGGAAAACAGTATGGAAATTTTTCAAAGCACTAAAAATAGAACTACCATTTAATTCACTAGTCCCACTACTGGGTATCTCTATCTAAAGAAAAATAAATTGTTTTGTGAAACAAAAACAAAAATCACCTACACACATGTTTATTGCAGCACTGTTCACGACAGCAAATATATGAAACCGAAGTTAATATCCATTAATGGGCAGTTATATAACAAAAATGTGATACACACCCTATGGAATACTACCGAGGCGTAAAACAAATGCAATAATGTATTTTGCAGCAACATGGATAGAACTAAAGGCAATAACACAAGTTAAAAAACTCAGAAATAGAAAATCAAATACCACATGTTCTCACCTATTGATGGGCACTGAAGAACAGGTGCACATGGTCATACAGAGTGGAAGAGACATTGTAGTTTGCAAAAGGTGTAAGGGTTGTAGGGGAGTAAAAAATGAAATACTACCTATTGGGTACAAGATACACTATTGGAGTGATGGGTGCGCCATTAAGCTCAGACTTTATCACTGTGCATATATAACAAAACTGCTCTTGTCTCCCCAAGTAACTTTTTAAAAGAAACTTTTTAAAAGAAAAGACAACAGAAAAATGAAAATTCTACATACCAGAATTATAGTGAGCATAAAAAGAGGTCATTATATATAAAATATTTACTAAAGTTCAGAATATAAATGTATTATATAAGTGCATGCAGCTATAAATATTATGATCTACAATTATTACTGTTATTTGTATTTCATGCTTAGTATATTATTAATATGACGGGTTTGATTTATTAAGTATAATAAGCTGTTGAGTTTCTACTGTTACATTTCATAGCTTTATTTGCTTGTATCAGTTCACAGAGCTTCACATGACTTAAAATTTGATTGACATATATGAGAACATACACATTTGTTTTCTCACCCTGCCAAGTGGAATTTATTTCTGGAATGCCTGTATAGCACAACTTACAAAAATAAATGTATAATAAAAATCAAGGTAACATACCACAATGATAGTTTAAAAGTAGAAATATATTATCTTCTTGATGTAGAAAAATTATCCGACAAAAGTTCACACCAATTCATGATAAAACACTACAAGATAACTAAGAATAGAAGAAAATGTCTTCACATAATGAAGGCCATATATGAAAACACAAAGATAACATGACACTCAGTGATGAAACTTTAAGCTTTTCCCAAAAGACCAAGAAAAAGATAAGGATGTATTCTCTCACCACTTCTATTCAAGATAGTGTTAAGAATTCTGGACAGAACAATTAAGCAAAAAAATAAATGTTAAAGATATCCTAACATGAGAGAGAAAGAAATAAAGTTAACTCTCTTCACAGAAGTACCACGTTATATATAGCTAACTCTAAAAGGTACACACACGCGCATGCATGCACATGCACACACACATACACACACACACATACACATTGCTTTCAGAATTAATAAATTCAGCAATATTGCAAGATACAAATTCAACATACAAAAGCTACATGCAATTCTATACTTTCAAACAGCAACCTGAAGGAACCACTAAGAAAACAATTCATTTACAATAGCAACCAAAACAATAAAATAGTATAAAAACTTAACCAAAGACTAGCTCACTAACAACAAAATATTGCTGACAGAATTTTAAAAGGATACAAGTAAATGAAAAAGTATTATGTTCACAAGTTAAAAACCATATTTTAAGATGTCAAAACTACCCAAAATATTACAAATACAGCGAAATATCTATCAGAATCCAAATGCCCTTTTCTCAGTAGGGGAAAGAAAAGCTTTCTATAGTTCATGTAGAATTGCATAAGACCCAAAATAGCCAAAACAATCTTGAAAATGAACAAAGTTTAAGGTTTCACATTTTCAGCCTTCAAACTTTGCACAAAATTCTGATAACAGTACAGTGGGGTACTGGTATAAAAACAGACATACACATTCATGGAACAGAACCACCTAAGAATCAGCATACAAATATATGGGCAAATTCATTCAGTTGGAAGAGGGCAGTCTTTTTACAAACAGCTCTCAGAAAATTCGATGTTCTCACGCAAGAGAATAAATTTGAACCCTTGTCTCGCACCATAAAACTTTTAACTTACAAAGGATAAAATATTTAAAGGTAAGAGTTGAAACTGTAAACACCCTTAGATGAATACATAGAAGGAAAACTTCATGACAGTGAATGTCAATTATTTCTTGTACAAACCAAAAAACTGGCAGAAAAATACAGCAGACTTTATCAAAATTAAAAACCTTCGCGTATCAAAGAACATTCCCAACGTAGAAAATTAGAAACTCAAAATATTAGAAGAAAATGTTGAGATAATACTTGTAAGTGATCAACAGACATGATACAGTGTTTAAACCACCAACAAATTAACAACAAACAATACAAAAACTCATTCAAAAATGGGAAATTAACCTTGAATAGACACGACTTCCAAAAAGAAATGCACATAGTCAATAAATACATGGAAACATGCACATCATCACTAAGCATTAGAGGAGTGTGAATCAAAACAACAATGAATAACACCCCATTTATTCAAGATGAATAAATTCTAAGACCTGCTGTACAACACAGTGTTTACTGTTAACTTTCCTGTATGTACACTTAAAACTCTGTCTAGGTTTCCTGTTTTTGCTCTCATTACAGGAATAAGAACAAAAGAAAACAATACAAATAAGAAATAACGAGATTCCACTACACACCTACTATATAACCATTATGAAAAAAGAAAGAATAAGATGGAAAAGAGAAAATGGTAAGGGAGACATGAAGGAATTTAATCCACTAACAATTACTGATCATGTAAAATAGTGATCTTGGCCGGGCTCGGTGGCTCAGCCTGTAATCCCACGCTTTGGGAGGCTGAGGTGAGTGGATTGCCTGAGCCAGCGGGTTCGAGACCCACCTGGGCAACTTAGCGAGACCTCATCACTATAATAAATCAAAAATTAGCCGGGCGTGGTAGCGTGCGCCTGTAGTTCCAGCTACTTGGAAGGCTGAGACAGAAGGATCGCTGGAGCCCAGCAGGTCGAGGCTGCGGTGGCCGGGAGCATGCCACTGCACTCCAGTCTGGGTGACAGAGTGAGACTCCAACTCAAAAAAAATAAAGTAAAATAAAAAAATTAAATAAATAAATAAAATGGTGAATCTTTTACAGAAAAACCTATAGCTCTTTTCTAAACAATTATGCCTAACATACCATAGAATCCAGCAATTTCGATTGTAGCAAATACCAAAAAAAAAACAAAAAACAAAAAAAACCAGGCGAGATAATTCAAGAAAATGAGAGCTTCCAAACTCACCGAGTAGGGTCAATGTCCAGGATTGGCCTCGCTGACGTTCCCTTCTGGGCGCTCAGGGCACCAACACTGCAGGGTCTGCAGTGAGGCCAGGGCCCGGCTCCCTGATCATCGGCTGGGCTGGTAACCTGGCTCAGCGGTCTTCGGCATGGGGGGCCAGCTCCCGGTCGGCCTCGGCACCGGGGGCCAGCTCAGCAGACCACGATCGCACTGGGGCCATGACTCTGCGGTCATGGGCGCGAGGCTCTGCGGTCATCAGCTCCACGGGGGCACCAGCTCCTCTGTCTGTGGAGGTGGGGGACGGGCGGGCTCTGCAGTGGTCAGCTGCGCTGGGGCCCCGGTTATGCGGTTGTTGGCGCGAGGGCCCGGCTCCAGGGTCAGCGGCGAAGCGGGTAGCCAGACTCTGTGGTCCGCAGCCGTCACCTACGTGCAGGCTCCAGCTCCTCTGTTCGCAGAGGCTCGGGGGCTAGCTTCCTGTTTGGCATTGGCACTGGGGTCCTGGCTCCTTGGTTGCAGAGCAAAGAGCCAACCCGTGCCCCGCCACGGTGTGGGAAACCCGGGTCGGCGGTGGCTCGAGGGCCCCGGGTCTGCTATCCAAGGCAGCATTGGAACCCAGGCTCCGCGGTCAACGGCGCGGGGAAGGCCGGCTCCACGATGGGCGGCGGCGGCACGGGGAGTCAGGGTTCCCGGTGGTCGACTGCGCTGGGGACCTGGCTTAGCAGTCGTCAGCGAGGGGGAGTCAGGCTCTGAGTCAATATATATGAAATATTTAGTAAACTTAAGAACATAAATGTAGTATATATGTCCATGCAGCTATAAACATGATCATCAGCAACTATTATTACTGTTATTTTATTTCATCCTTAGTATCTTATTAATATCAAGTTTTTGATTTATTAAGTTTCTACTGTTATGTTTCATAGATTTATAGATTTATTTGCTTGTAACAGTTCATAAAGCTTCACATAACTTAAAATTTGCTTGACATATATGAGAACATACTCATTTGCTTTCTCACCATGCCAAGTGGAATTTATTTCTGGAATGCTTGTATATAGCACAATTTACGAAAATAAATGTATCATAAAAATCAAAGTAACATACCACATTAATGGTATAAAAGTAGAAATATATTATCTTCTTGACGTTGAAAAATGATTTGACAAAAGTTCACACCAATTCATGATAAAACACAAGATAACTAATAGAGGAAAACTTCTTCACATAATAAAGGGCATATATGAAAAACAAAGATAACATGACACTCAGTGATGAAACTTTTAAGCTTTTCCCAAAAGATCAATAACAAGACAAGGATGTATTCTCTCACCACTTCAAGATAGTGTTAAGAATTCTGGACAGATCAATTAAGCAAAAAATAAATGTTAAAGGTATCCTAACATGAGAGAAAGAAACTTAACTCTTCACAGAAGTACCACGTTACATATAGATAACTCTAAAAGGTTCAAACACACACACACACACACACACACACACTCACACTGCTTTCAGAATTAATAAATTCAGCAATGTTGCAGAATACAAATTCAACATACAAAAGCCACATGCAATTCTATACTTTCAAGCAACAACCTGAAGGAACCCTAAGAAAAAAATTCATTTACAATAGCACCCAAAACAATAAAACAGCATAAAAACTTAACCAGACAAAAAAGCTCACTAGCAACTACAAAATATTCCTGACAAATTTAAGAGGACATAAGTAAATGAAAAAGAAATATTATGTTCACTAGTTAAAAACCATATTTTAAGATGTCAATACTACCCAAAGCATTACAAATACAATGAAATTTCTATCAGAATCCAATTCCCCTTTTTCTGTAGAAATAAATAACCCTTTCTAAAATTCATGTAGAATTTCATGAGACCCAAAATAGCCAAAACAATCTTGAAATTCAACGAAGTTTAAGGTTTCACATTTTCTGCCTTCAAACTTTGCACAAAATTCTAATAACCGTAACAGTGGGGTACTGGTATAAAAACAGATATACACATTCATGGAAGAGAATGAATCACCTAAGAATCAGCATGCAAATATACTGCCAAATCTATTCAGTTGGAACAGAGCGGTCTTTTCAAATAGTTCTCAGAAAATTGGATGCTCTCACGCAACAGAATAAATTTGAGCCCTTGTCTTGTACCATAAAATTTTTAACTTAAAATAAATAAAATACTTAAAAGGTAAGAGGTGAAATTATAAAGACCCTTAGATGAGTACATAGAAGGAAAACTTCATGACAGTGAATTTGTCAATTATTTCTTGTACACAACAAAAAACAGGCAGAAAAATACAACAGACTTCATTGAAATTAAAAAATTTTGTATATCAAGAACATTTCCAACAGAGAAAATTAGCAACTCAAAATGTGAGAAACAAAATGACATCATGCTTCTAAGTAATCAACAGACATAATACAGTGTGTAAATACCAACAAACGAACAACACACAATAAAAAAACTCATTCAAAAATAGGAAATTAACCTTGAATAGACACGACTTCCAAAAAGAAATGCAAATGGCTAAAAATGGAAACATGCACATCATCATTAAGCATTAGGGGAGTGTGAATCAAAACAACAATGAACAACACCTCATTCATTCAAGATAGATAAATTCTAGAGTCCTGCTGTACAACACAGTGTTTATAGTTAACTTTCCAGCATGTACACTTAAAACTCTGTCTAGGTTTCCTGTTTCTGCTCTCATTACAGGGATAAGAACAAAACAAAACAATACAAATCAATAATGAGATTTCACTACACATTCACTATATAACCGTTATAAAAAAAAGAAATAATGAAACGGAAAAAATGAATCTCCTATGGAAAAACCTATAGCTCTTTCTAAGCAGTAATGCATAACCTACCACAGATTCTAGCAATTTCACTTTTAGGAAATACCAAAAAAAAAACAGGTGAGATAATTCAAAAAAATGAGAGCTTCTAAACTCACCGAGTAGGGTCAATGTCCAGGATTGGCCTCGCTGACGTTCCCTTCTGGGCGCTCAGGGCACCAACACTGCAGGGTCTGCAGTGAGGCCAGGGCCCGGCTCCCTGATCATCGGCTGGGCTGGTAACCTGGCTCAGCGTCTTCGGCGTGGGTGGCCAGCTCCCGGTCGGCCTCGGCACCGGGGGCCAGCTCAGCAATCCACGATCGCACTGGGGCCATGACTCTGCGGTCATGGGTGCGAGGTTCTGCGGTAATCAGCTCCACGGGGGCACCAGCTCCTCTGTCTGCAGAGGTGGGGGGGCCAGGCTCCGCAATGGTCAGCTGTGCTGGGGCCCCGGTTATGCGCTCGTTGGCGCGAGGGCCCCGCTCTGCGGCCCGCGGCGGTGGAGAACAGCCGGTTCTATAGTCGGCGCCCGTCATCTATGCGTGGGCTCCAGCCCCTCTGTCCGCAGAGGCTCGGGGGTCTGGCTTCGTGGTTGGCGTTATCACTAGGGTCCCACCTCCTTGGTTTGCGGCGGAGCAAAGAGCCAGCCTGCGGGAAACCTGGGTCGGCGGAGGCTCGAGGGCCCCGGGTCTGCTTTCCAAGGCAGCACTGGAATCCAGGTTCCGAAGTCATCGGCGCGGGGGAGGCCGGCTCGACGGTGGGTGGCGGCGCGGGGCGCCAGGGTTCCCAGTGGTGGACTGCGCTGGGGACCTGG
>NW_007259313.1:11880-16183 GCF_000164805.1 Carlito syrichta
GTCGTGAGCTGGGCTGGGTACCTGACTCTGCAGTCCTAGGCGCAGGGGACCTGACTGTCAGCTACGTGGGGGCCCCAGCTCTTCCGTCTGGGGAGGCACGGGGTCGGGATCCTGGCTTTGCAGTATGCAGTGGTGCGGGGCCGGCGTCACGGTCGTCGGCTGCGCTGGGGCCCCGGATCTGAGGTCGTCATCAGCACGGAAAGGCCCGGCTCCGCGGTCCGCAGCGGCGCCAGGAGGCCCGGCCCTGCGGTCCGCAGTGGCGGGGATCACCCGGCACCGGTCCGACGCCGTCGTCTACGTGGGGACGAAAGTTCCTCGGTCTGCGCAGGCGCCGTGGGCCTGGCTTCGCGGTCGGCGGCGGCGCTGGGGTCCTGGCTCTGTGCCATGAGGCAGTGCCGGAACCGGCTCCGCAGTGGACGGCGGCGCTGGGGACGCCTCTGCGGTCCGCGGCGGTGGGGAGCGCCTGGCTTCGGGGTCCTCGGGCGTAATCTTCGGGGGCTCCAGATCCTCCATCGGCAGAGGCGCGGGGGTCCCGCCTTCGCGGTGGCGGCGACGGAGGGCCTGGTTCCGCTGTCTTTGGCTCTGGTGACCCGACTCCTGGATCAGCAGCGCTGCAGAGAACCATGCTCTGTCTTCTAAGGCTGGCTGGGGCCCGCCTCCGTGTTAGTCGGCGTGGGGGTCCAAGTCCGCAGCCCATGAAGTCTCTGGAGTCCGGGTCCGAGGTCCGAGTGGGCGCAGGAAGCTGATTTATAGGTCTTCAGTTCCGCTGAGTCTCGGGTTCCTCCCTGTGGGGGCGTGTGGGTTCCGCTTCCTGTCTGCAGTGGCGGTGCAGGGGCGCCCCCTCCGCCGTGTTTTGTTTCCAGCTTCTGGGGACCCAGCACACCAGCAGAGACCTCCTGCAGGCTTGAAAGAAGTCACGCTAACGAAACATACACATTTGTATCCATCGTGGTGAATAATTTCACAGCTTGGTCTGTGAAATTAATGTGTAAAACCCAGGAATCTTCTGTGAGCTCTACCCTCCTTATTCACAATAGGAACAATCTTGAATTTATAAACTTTACATCACAGAGTACTACTTAATATAGCCACTGAAAAGTTGTGCAATTTTTTTGTCTCAATTTCTTCCTCTGAAAAATGGAATTAATTGAAGTTGGCATGTAATATAGGTCTTAGCATTCATATATTCAACATACATTGTTTGTTCATAGTGTTATACTGTAATAAAAATAGCTGCCAATAATCGAGCCCTGACTAAATCGTCCTTTATTATATGCTTACTCTGTATCTTTATATCCTTTCAATAGCTCATGAGATTGAAATTACTATCCTCATTTGAGATATGGAAATTTACCAAAATTACTCAGAGATGTTAAGTAAAACAAAATGACCTCACAAGTATGTTGAAGGACAGGGTTTCAAATAGATGTGATCTAGACACTCTGCTATGAAATACTTGGCACGCTGTAACTCAGTGAAAATTCATACTTCATACATCAGCAGTAAGAATGTTTAATTTCATATATTTATTATTAAATTATCCAAGCCATAGTCTACAATAAATTTATAAGAAAAATGCTATGTGGTAACTGGGTAGGGTAGAGAATTGGTGGTTACCATGTTTCACAATATTATAATATCTGCTCATCTACACATTTGAATAGATCAGTGTAGGCAGTATAATCTATGATATAGTGTTATAATGATAATGCAAGTAACATTTACTAAATCAATTATATTAACATGAATATTAGCAAACATATGCATGACATTTAAATACATTTTTAAAACTTAAATAGCATAGATTTTCCTTATAGAACACAGAAAATTAAATGACTTGTATTCATAATGAAACTTTGAATGCAATGCTTCACACTAATAAACATAGATTATAAAAATAGAAGTCTCATTTAAAAATTGCCAGTATAGCTATTTTTATTTATTGTATTGTAAATAAAATTATTGTGTAAGTACAATTATTTAATTTCTTTACCATAAGATTCAGTTACTTTTTATTTTTAAATTAACTGCTATACAATTTTTATATTTTCTGCAAATTCTATATTGTAACAAGTTACAAATCTATCATGGGTAAAGGTTGCTGCAATAAAATACACATAATGCTTATTGGAGTTTGGAAAACTAAGGTACAGAAACTGTGATTGGTGGCTCATTTTATGTAGCTATCTGAAATTCACTCATTTATTCAGTCAATTTACTCAGCAAATATTTATCAAACAAATTTTTCCTGCCAAAGAACTGTGCTAGATTTGCTGTATGGCACAAATCAGATTTTAAAAATCTGGAAATAGACTGAATTTTTATTCTAAGAGGTTATGGGACATAGGCTAATGACCTCTTTCCATTCCTCAGGGGGAAAATGATGACTTTGTGAAGTTAAAGGGGAAGAAGAGTAATTAAAAATGGAGCAGGCCGAGCTTGGAGACTCAGTCTGTAATCCCAGGGCTTTGTGAGTCAAAAGTGACTGGATTGCCTGAGCCCGTGGGTTCAAGACTCTCGGGCAACTTGGGAGACCTCATCTCTAGAATAAATCAAAAAATTAGACAGGCGTGGCAGCACGAGCCTGTAGTTCCGGCTACTCGGAAGGCTGAGGCAGAAGGATCACCAGAACCCAGCAGATCGAGGCTTCAGTTGTTGGGAGCGTGCCACCGCACTCCAGTTTGGGTGACAGAGTGAGACTCCAACTCAAAAGAAAAAAAATGGAGCAGAGCACAATTCATCTTAGAAAAACCTAGGAGGACACATTGGCAGCAAGTATTTATAGTACAGTATACAGAAAAATGATTTTGGAAAATTAGTACTGCAAGAAGCAGCTAAGAAAATCGGGTACCAAAAAAGCTATCATCAAGTTTTTAAATAAAACATTTGTATCTGTTTGTCTTAAGAGGCCCACGATTTGTTTGTATGTTTGTTTGTTTTCTTTACCTGAATTTAACAAATATTATTGCTGGGATTTAATTACTCAATATACTTAACAATTCTGAGTGCCTAACCTCAATTTTATATCAACAACTCAATCAGCTCTCTTATTTCCCATCTCCAACCATGTATAATATTTTCACATAGATGCTCATTGCCACTATGCCCAGAGCTAAGCCCTGATCTTCAAACTGTCCCAAAAGACGCTTCTTACAAACCTCTGTTTCCATCAAAAGATAAGCTAACAAAAAATGACCAACCAAAGAAATCAATCCCTCAATTACTTAACTTAAATTCTGAGATCTTTCTTTTCTCCTGTCATATAAATTCAGCCACCACACTTTACTTACTCTTCACTCTCACTGACCTTGGGTTAGGTACCTCTTGAATTTACTCATGTTTCTCAACAAAATGTTATGATAACATTCTGAGAAAAAGGGGGGAAATTGTTCTGAGATCTATTTTTAAAATTACTTACAACATCTATAATTACACAGTGTTTGCTCAGGACAATGTCATTTATAAATACTGACTTGAAATAGTGTTTCAGAAGATGTAAATAAAAAGATAAAATATTTAAGTTAATTATTTTGTAAAATTTCTGATTTGCAATTAATTAGATACATAGCATGTATACATTTCATACATTTCTCACGTAACTTGTTAAACAGATTTATAAAAGAGGTGTATTGATTTCAGTCAAGGAATGTAATGCTTATAGAATTTGAGTAAATTGTTCAAGATTATCAAAATAGTAAGTTTCAAACTTTCACCTTGCATCAAAACCTGTGATTTCTACATCCAGTAGCATACTGTATTATTGGCTCTGTCTCTTCAACATGGTTTCTAAATGTTATGTGCTAAGTAAAAAAAGAAAAAAAAGATACTCCTTTCTCACATAAAATTCGACATAATTATGTACTCAGTTGATCAAATTATGAAACAGGAAACCTTCTGTTTTCTGTTCTTCCCCCCCCACACACACACAGTCCTTCAACATATTCTGATGATTTTTCTGACAAAATTTCCATACTACTTTATTCTTCATTAACTTCTAAGAAACTAGAACAATCTACCAACATTTATCAATTGGACTACACCATTACACTAATTGGGCTATATGCTTCCAATAATTCACCTATAAAATTAATTTGCTCATCCTGACCAGAGTGCTATTTAAAATTGTAACTTACATCATATTACTCCCTAGCATTTAAAACCCTTTTATGCCATCCCAGTGTACCAGGAGTTAAATGCCCACAATTTTCTTTGATCTTTTGAGGCTTCTCACCCAGTTCTCCTTCCTTCCCACCTTCACTGAGCATGGCTCTTCTTACCACCTCGGATTCTTTATCCGTGCTTC
>NW_007259314.1:0-3094 GCF_000164805.1 Carlito syrichta
CTACACCCAAATCCTAATTGGAGGTTATCTCTTAGCAAAAGCTCTGTAGATTTTTGGGATGGAGAGCTCGTGTAACTAAGATTCCTTATTCATCCATAGTAACAGGTCGTGTAGTGTTCTGTATATGAGGACTCCAATTACAGAAATTCCTGCTTCATTCTCAGCAAGATGCTGAGACATTTCCTGGAGACCTAGAATTCCAGTTGTTTGGATATCAACAGAAAGACTCCCGAAATTCTTGTGGAATTGGATCCCAAGATTCCTGGTTCACTTTTCAACAGACACCCTAAAAATGTGGCGACATAGAAGCCCAGATTGCTGAGAAACCTTACCAAGAGACCTTGTAGATGTAGGCGATTGAGAAATCCAAGAACTCGATTCCTTCTCCGTTCTCAGCAAGATGCCCTGATTTTCCCTATCTATATGTATTCCAAAATTCTGTATACTAAAATACAGATGCCCATTTTTTTCCCAGAGACGTGGAATCCATGATTCCTGGTTACATTTTAATAATTCTTGCTAAATATTTGGTAACTGCAAAACCCTCGGCCCCTCTCCAAATAAAGTACAAATGAAAATTTATGGAATACCAAGTTCATCTGAAGACCAGAGTTACATCCAAATACAGCAATAAGATACTTTTGTTCCGGGAATCTGGCCTTAGTTGTCCCGAGGAAGGTAAGGGACTTGAACTACCAGATACTCGTTTATACATCTCAAGAAGAATCAGATGTTGCTGGAGTCATGGAATGACTGATTCATGATACCCACAAGACAAATATCTCCGAAACACGAGACGAGCTTGAACCCTGATTCTTGTTTATCCCGTAGCAAGAAACCCTGAGAATTTTTCGGATTGGGGACTAGTTTATCACAGATTGCTTAATCTTCCTTAGC
This sequence comes from Carlito syrichta, assembly GCF_000164805.1. Taxonomy (NCBI): domain Eukaryota; kingdom Metazoa; phylum Chordata; class Mammalia; order Primates; family Tarsiidae; genus Carlito; species Carlito syrichta. Next base: position 898 of record NW_007259314.1, read on the forward strand.
GAGGGGCCATGTCGTGTCCTGTATATGAGGACTCACTTTCCCCAGAATCCTGTTTCGAATCCCTGATTCTTGTTAAGCCTTAGCAAGATGTCATGTAGATATTGTGACGGAGGGACCATGTAAACCAGGTTTCTTATTTTTCCTTAGCAAGGGATCATGTAAATTCTGTATATGAGGACTGCTATTACCTAAGTTGCAGCTTCTAAAACCTGATTCTTGTTTAGCCCACAGCAGATAATCTGTTGATTTTTAGGACTGAGGATTGATATAACCCCGATTCTTTTTCTTCCTTGGCAAGGGGCCGTGTATTTTTCTGTATATTAGGAATCTCATTACATAGATCCTGCTTCAAAACTCTGATTCATTTTTAGCCCTTTCCAAGATGCCCTGTAGATTTTTGGGATTGAGGACTCGTGGAACACAGATTCCTTATTCTTTCATTGCAAAATTGATGTAGTTGCCTGTGTATAAGGACTCCAGTTCCACAGATTCATGCTCGAAAACACCCTGATTCGTGTATAGTCCATAGCAAGACGACCTGAAGTTTTTTGGCATAGAGGACACGAGTAACGCAGATTCCTTATTCTTAGTTAGCAATAGGCAATGAAGTTTCCTGTATGTAGGACTCTCATTACCCAGATTCCGACTTCAAAACCTGATTAGTGGTTACATCTTAGGAAGACGGCCTGTAGTTTTTGGGATTGAGGACTCATGTAACCAATATTCCTCATACTTCCTTAGCAATATGACGTGTAGTTTTCTGTATATGATGACTCCCATCACCCAGCTTCCTGTTTCACTCTACAGGATGCTGAGAAAGTTCCTGGTGACCGAGAATTCCTGTTGTTTGGATATCAAGAGAAAGACGCCCATAATGTTCTTTGGGAACTGGAATCAAGAATCCTGGTTCCACTTCACAAGACCTCCCCAAAATGTGGAATTTTCGAAACCCAACATCCCCATTCTGACCTGCCCACCGACAAGAATTTTCTGTTGTTTGAGGTCACCTGAATCATGGGATTTTGTACCAATATGCCTTTTGATTCTGGGGAACATGTTTATGTTCGTAGATGATCCTAGGACACAAAAGGTTTTGTAGGGACTGATCCTTGATTACACTAACAAGAGGACCAGAAAGTTCCTGTGGATGTGTAAGGACAGATTTAGCGTTTCCACCGTGCAAGTAGCTCTGAAACATGTAGGGACCCAGAAGCCCAAATTGCTGATAAATCCTTATAAAGATGCCCTGCAGATTCCGGTTAATGAGAACTACTAGAACCGGATTTCCTTTTCGTTCTCAGCAAGATGCCCTGATTTTCCCTATCGATGTGGATAACAAACTCTGTATACAAAAAGACAGATGCCCAGAAGTTTCCTAGGGACGTGGAATCCATGATTCGTGTTTACCTTAAAAAATACGTACTAAACATTTGGCAAGTGCAAAACTCTTGTCCCCTCTCAAAATACAAAGAGAAACAGAAGGTGAAGGATTACAGGATTCACCTAAGACCAGAGTTACATCCAAATATGGCAAGAAGATTCTTTTTACCCTGGAATTTGGCCTTAGTTGTTCCAAGGAACCTAAAGACTTGCAGTGCGTGAAACACGTTTACAACTTACAAGAGGAACAAGGTTGCTGGAGTTCTGAAATGACTGATTCGTAATATCCGCATACTAAATAGCTCCAAACATTTGGAGAACTCGAAGTCCTGTTGCTTGTTTGTCCCATAGCAGACACCCTGGGAATGTTTTGGATTGAGGATTCGTACAACAAAGATTCTTTATTCTTCCTTACTTAGAAGCTGTGTAGTGTCCTGTATATGAGGGCTCTCTTTCCCTAGATTCCTATTTCGAAACCCTTATTCTTGTTTATCCCTTAGTAAGACACCATGTAGATTTTTTGACAGAGGAAGCTTGTAAAACAGATTTCTTCTACTTTCTTAGCACGAGGCCATGTAGTTTCCTGTATATGAGGACTGCTATTACCCACATTCATGTCTCGAATCCCTGATACTTCTTTAGCTGTCAGCAAGGTGCCCTGTAAATTTTCAGGATGGAGGATGCGTATAACCCAGATTCCTTATTTTCAGCAATAGCCATACAGCTGCCTGTATATGAGTACTCCCTTACCCAGATACATGCGTCGAAACCCAGATAATTGTTTAGACCGTAGGAAGACGCCATGTAGTTTTTTGGG
>NW_007259314.1:3114-4333 GCF_000164805.1 Carlito syrichta
TTCCACTTCACAAGACCTCCCCAAAATGTGGAATCTTCAAAACCCAACATCCCCATTCTGACCTGCATGCCGACAAGAATTTTCTGTTGTTTGAGGTCACCTGAATCGTGGGATTTTGTATCAATATGCCTTTTGATTCTGGGTAACATGTTTATGTTCGTAGATGATCCTAGGACACAAAAGGTTTTGTAGGGACTGATCCTTGATTACAACTAACAAGAGGACCAGAAAGTTCCTGTGGATGTGTAAGGACAGATTTAGCGTTTCTACCGTGCAAGTAGCTCTGAAACATGTAGGGACCCAGAAGCCCAAATTGCTGATAAATCCTTATGAAGAGGCCCTGCAGATTCCGGTTAATGAGAACTACTAGAACCGGATATCCTTTTCGTTCTCAGCAAGATGCCCTGATTTTCCCTATCGATGTGGATTCCAAACTCTGTATACAAAAAGACAGATGCCCAGATGTTTCCTAGGGACGTGGAATCCATGATTCGTGTTTACCTTAAAAAATACATACTAAACATTTGGCAAGTGCAAAACTCTTGTCCCCTCTCAAAATACAAAGAGAAACAGAAGGTGAAGGATTACAGGATTCACCTTAAGACCAGAGCTACAACCAAATATGGCAAGAAGATTCTTTTTGTCCTAGAATTTGGCCTTAGTTGTTCCAAGGAACCTAAAGACTTGCAGTGCGTGAAACACGTTTACAACTTACAAGAGGAACAAGGTTGCTGGAGTCCTGAAATGACTGATTCGTAATACCGCATAGTAAATAGCTCCAAACATTTGGAGAACCTGAAGTACTGTTGTTTGTTTGTCCCATAGCAGACACCCTGGGAATATTTTGGATTGAGGATTCGTACAAAAAAGGTTCTTTATTCTTCCTTACTTAGAAGCTGTGTAGTGTCCTGTATATGAGGGCTCTCTTTCCCTAGATTCCTATTTCGAAAGCCTTATTCTTGTTTATCCCTTAGTAAGACACTATGTAGATTTTTTGACAGAGGAAGCTTGTAAAACAGATTTCTTCTACTTTCTTAGCACGAGGCCATGTAGTTTCCTGTATATGAGGACTGCTATTACCCACATTCATGTCTCAAATCCCTGATATTTCTTTAGCCGTCAGCAAGATGCCCTGTAAATTTTCAGGATGGAGGATGTGTATAACCCAGATTCCTTATTTTCAGCAATAGCCGTACAGCTGCCTGTATATGAGTACTCC
>NW_007259314.1:5578-6494 GCF_000164805.1 Carlito syrichta
CTTAGCAAGGGGCCGTGTATTTTCCTGTAGATTAGGACACCAATTACATAGATCCTGCTTTGAAACTCTGATTCATTTTTGGCCCTTTCCAAGATGCCCTATAGATTTTAGGTATTGAGGACTCCTGTATCCCAGATTCCTCATTCTTTCTTAGCAAAAGTCATGTAATTGCCTGTATATGAGAACTCCAGTTACCCAGATTCATGCTCGAAAACACTGTGATTCATGTTTAGCTTATAGCAAGACGACCTGAAATTTTTTTTGGATTAAGGACACGAGTAATGCAGATTCCTTATTCTTACTTAGCAATAGGCAGTGAAGTTTCCTGTATGTGAGAACTCCCATTACCCAGATTCCAACTTCAAAAACCTGATTCATGGTTACCTTTTAGGAAGACGACCTGAAGTTTTTGGGATTGAGGACTCATGTAACCAGGATTCCTTATACTTCCTTTGCAATATGAAGTGTAGTTTCCTGTAGATGATGACTCCCATTACCCAGTTTCCTCCTTCACTCAGCAGGATGCTGAGACAGTTACTCGTGACTGAGAATTCCAGTTGTTTAGATATCAAGAGTAAGACGCCATAATGTTCTTTGGGAACTGGAATCCAAGATTCCTGATTACCCTTCCCAGGACCTCCCCAAAATGTAAAATCTTTAAAATTCAACATCCCAATTCCGACCTGCCCATCCCCATGAATTTTCTGTAGTTTGAGGTCACCTGAATCGAGGGAGTTTGTACCAATATGCCTATTGATCCTGGGGAACATGATTATGATCGTAGATATCCCTAGGACACAAAAGGTTTTTGTAGGGCCAGATCCTTGATTACAACTAAGAAGAGGACGAGAAAGTTCCTGTGGATCTGTAATGACAGATTTTAGCGTATCCTTGGAGAAAGTACCTCTGAAAAATG
>NW_007259315.1:0-1343 GCF_000164805.1 Carlito syrichta
CTGATTATTATTATTGGAGTCAGAATCCTGCTCTGTCACCCATGCTGGAGTGCAGGGGCAGGCTCACGCCCACTGTGGACTCCACATGCTGGGCTCAAGCAATCCTCCTGCCTCGACCGCCTGAGTGGCTGGAACAACTGGCCTGCCCCACCACGCCCAGCTATTCTCTTGATTTATACTTGATGGCCGAATTGAGGTCTCACCCTGTGTCCCGGTCTGGTGTCGAACCTGCAGGCTCAGGCCATCCACTTGGCTGGGCCTTCCAAGAGACAGAATGCCAGATTGAGCCCCTGAGCATGGCCTCTGGTTTTGGTGGCAGTGGTCGTTGGTATTATTATTCTGAGTCAGAGTTCCACTCCGTTGGACAGGCTGGAGCTCAGGGAACTGCTTGGTCACCATGACCTCTACTGACTGGGCTCCGGTGATACTCCCACCATGTCCTCCCAATTGACTGGAATGAAAGGCCTCTGCCACCAAGCTTGACTCATTTTTTGGCTTCTTGTAGAGATGAAGTCTCACCAAGGTGCCTGGGCTTGTCTCGAACCTGGCGGCTCAGGCCATCCTCTTGATTTGGCCTACTAGAGTGCAGGGATGACAGGTGTGAGCTCCTGCTCCTGGCATACACAACCCACTTGAGCCCCCATCACATGGCCTGCTCCCTTCTGATGACAGGGACCCCAGAGAAGGCGGCCAGATTTGCCCACTTAACTCTCCCCAGGGGGAGCACTTGGCACATGGGTGTGTCTTTCACTGGGCACCTACCCCTCCTGCCATCTCATTCCCCAGGGTGGAACTGCAAACTCCTCCCAGGGGCTGCCTCAGGAAAAGGGAGGGCTTGATTCTAAAAGCACTGGTAGGGCAGGGCAGCCGGGTGATTCATGTCTGTCTCCTAGGCACATGGAGAGGGCAAAACAGGAAGATGGCTGGAGCCCAGGACCTCGAGACCAGGCTGGTCACCATAGCAAGCACCTGCCTCGACCCCAAGAAAAACCCAGAAAACCTTGGGTGAGGGCAGCCCTTTGTGGGAGGATCACCTCTGGCCCAGAGTTCAACACCAGGCAGGGATACCAGGATGTTGACCAAAATGGAAAGGTATGATCACAGCAGTTTGGTAGGTACTAGCTGAGAGGATGGCCCAAGTTGGGCAGTTTGAGAGCAGCTGGGGCAACCAAGTGAGGAGAAAAAAGGAAGAAAGAAACACAGAAAGAAAGGAAGGAGGGAAGGCAGGAAGGAAGAAAGAAAGGAAAGAAAGAAATCCATTCTCCTGCAAACCTTTTGCCCCTCAGGCCTTCCACCCTGCCTCCCACATGTGAGGGTACCCCAAGCTTGGCAACATCCCACCC
>NW_007259315.1:1597-3098 GCF_000164805.1 Carlito syrichta
CTATAGGCTCTCCTCTATGAGGTGGGAAATGTTCACCAGGCAGCCCGACCCACCAACTTGTCAATGAGGATCTTCCACCAAGAAAGCAGGGATACTTCCCTCACCAGAGACATTTCTTTGCTCCCAATTCCATTTTTTCTGGTTCTAAAGCCAGTCACCCTGTGAACTAACCATGCGCCATTGAGAATCTGCGTGTGATTCTGAATTTTTGGAGACAGTGTCTGGGTCTGTGGACCAGGCTGGGGCCCGAGGAAACTACTGTCATTCATCACCAGGCTCGAAATCATGGGCTCCAGTATTCCTCCTGCATCAGCCTCCTGAGTGGCCAGGAAGATGGGCACCTCAACCCCAGATGCCCTGGTTGGATGGGTGTGGAGACAGGCTCTCCCTGCATGGCCCTGGCTGAACTTGGGCTCCTGCGCTCAAGTCATCTTCCCATCTCAGACTCCCAGAGCAATGGGATTCCAGGCGTGGGCCGCCATGCCAGGACTTCTGCTTCATTTTGAAGAAGTATTGAAGCCGGTGATCAACTTCATCATCTCACCAGTTTGGGAGGCAGAGCCCAGCAGCCAGCTTGAACCCACAGACCAAGACCCACTTGGGCAACTTGGCAAGACTTCATCTCTACCCCCCATCACAAATGGGCTGGGCATTGTTGTGTGAGCCTGTGTTTCAGTCTCCTTGAAAGGCTGGGGCAAGGCTCACCAGAGCCCTGTGGGCCTCGTCTGCGGTGGCCAGGAGTGATCCACTGCTGTGCATCCTGGGTGAGGGAGTGAGACTCCAACTCTGATTGGGAGGCACTGGGAGTTGGAGGCACTGAGAGACACAATCATGCCACTGCAACCCAACCTGGCCCATGGAGACCCTGGCAACAAAAAGACGCCTCCCACGTGCATCATGACGTGCATCCACAGCTCCCCTGTGAAATGTCTGCATGGGAGGGGGACGATGGAGTGATCGGGAGAGGAAGGGGTCCTCACCACAGCTGAAGTTGGGAGACTGAGCAACTGGAACCGGGGGGGGTGGAGCATTTCCAGATTGCCTTGATCTCTCTGTTCCTGAAGACCACCCTAACTGGGGACTGTCTCATATGTGAGCTCACAGAGTTTTTGCCTTGGGGCACAAGTCTAGAGGGTGGAGGCAGTCCTTCTGGGGCATGTGGCCGAATGCATGGGATGAACGTGCCCTGTGGTCACCTTTGAAATATCCCATGAACGACAGGCTGGGAAGTAACTTTTCCTCTTCCATCCCTGAGGATGATGCCTCACATTGTGTGGCCGTGGTGGTTGTGGTGGTGGTGATTATTACTATTTGGAGTCGGAATCCCACTCTGTTAATCAGGTCAGAAAGCAGGGGCATGCTCCAAGCTACCACAGACTCCAACCGCTGAACTCAGGCAATCCCCGGGCCTCAGACCCCCAAGTGGCTGGAACCACAGGCCTGTGCCACCACACCCGGCTAATATTTGGATGTAATTTTGATGGCCAAGACAAGGTCTTGC
>NW_007259315.1:4230-5462 GCF_000164805.1 Carlito syrichta
CCTGGCCTTGTTCTTGCCAACTCTCTCTATGAGGGGAGAAATGTGTCCCAGGCAAGCTGACCCTTCAACTCGGCAATGAGGACCTTCCACCAAAATAGGCCAGGAACACATCCCTCATGTGGGACATTTCTTCCCCATAATTCAACTTTTCCTGGCTCTAAAGTCAGTCGTCCTGTAAACACACCATGCGCAGTTGAGAATCTGTGTATAATTCTGATATTTTTGGACACAGGGTCTGCCTCTATGGCCCAGCCTGGGGTCCAGGGTCACGAACGTCGTTCACCACCAGCATCAAAATCACGGGCTCCAGCTATCTTCCCACCACAGCCTCTGGAGTGGCCGGGATGATGGGCACCTAGACCCAATACCCCCTGTTTGGATGAGTGCAGAGACAGGATACCCTTGAGTGACCCAGGATAGCCTTGGACTCCTGGGATTCAGCCATCCCCCTGCCTAAGCCTCCCAGAGTGCTGGGATTCCAGGTGTGAGCTGCCAGGTCTGGCCTTCTGGTTCGATTGAGATGAGGGATCAAGGCCAGGTTCAGGGGTTCAGTCTCATCAACCCAGTGATTTGGGTGTCTGATGCTAGTGGACAGCCCGAGCCTGTGGGCCAAGACCCACCCAGGCACCTTGGAGAGACATCATCTCTACCCTTCATCAGTAATGAACCAGGAGTGGTGGCAAGCACCTGTCATTCTGGCTCCTTGGAAAGCCGAGGTAAAACTTGCCAGAGCCCAGTGGGCTGAGGTTGCAGTGACTGGGAGAGAGCTACCCCCCTCCACCCTGGGTGACGGAGTGAGATTCTGACTCAAAGAAAAAAAAGGAAAAACGGAAAAAATAGAAGAGCATCCATTTGTGTAACAAGTGGGGACAATCATGAACAGACAGAGGTCAATTGGGAAGGAGGACCCAGCCTTGGACATATAATTCCCAAAAGACAGTGGATCGGCAGACAATGGGGCTGTACATTTGGGAGGCCAAGGTGGGGGAAGGTGAGAGTCTGGGACTTCAAGATCAGCCTGGGCCATGTGGTGAGACCTCTTCACTCCCCAGAAGGCAAACACTGGAGTAACGCGTGGTGGCACTCACAGTCCTGGCTACACAGGTTGTGGTGGTCTCCATGTCGGGTCATTTCTTTGCGTTTCTCCTCCCAACAGAACAAGTGAGTCCAGGATGGGCACCGTGGCTTATGATCTTCAGTCCTGCACCCTGGGAGGATGAGACGGGAGGTTG
>NW_007259316.1:0-865 GCF_000164805.1 Carlito syrichta
AGCAAAATTATATTTAATGTTGATTAAATACATAGGTATAAAAAAATAAAACTTTTTAGAAGAAATCACAGATTATCTTAAAAACCTCAAAGTAGGAAAGATTTTTTTTTTAATTTGTAACACAAAAAAATCTTTTAAGCAGCAGATTTAAAGAGGATTGCTAAATTCATCTACATTAAAATAAATACTACTGATTAAGAAAACAAAATAAAACAAAAAATAAAATAAAATAAATACAAAACTTATATACAACAAAATGTGTTATAAAAAGTGGAGCCGGGCTCGATGGCTCAGCCTGTAATCCCGTGCCTTTGGGAGGCTGAGGTGAGTGGATTGCCTGAGCCTGCGGCTTCAAGACCCGCCTGGGCAACTTGGTGAGACCTCATCTCTACAATAAATTTAAAAAAAAAAATCAGCCGGGCGTGGTAGCTCGTGCATGTAGTTCCAGCTGATTGGAAAGCTGAGGGGGAAGGATCGCCGGAGCCCAGCAAGTCGAGGCTGCGGTGGCCAGGAGCGGCCACTGCACTCCAGCCTGGGTGACAGAGTGAGACTCCAACTCCAAAAAAAAAAAAAGTGGAAAAAGCGATGTGAGCAGAAGAAATTTGCAAATATATAACTTACAAAAGATTAGTATCCAGATTATATGCAGGACTCCAAAAATTAACAAGTAAGAGAAAAACAACCATTGAAAGCTCCAACATGCATGCAATTGGAATCTTAGAAGGAGAGAAGAAAAGTATTAAGGAAAAAAATGTTTTTGAAGAACAAATGATTAAAAAATCTTCCAGATTTGATGAAAGCAGATTCAAGCAGTTCAGCAACCTCAATCATAAATTTGATGAGTTCAAAGAAAGCTGAGCCTAGA
>NW_007259316.1:1419-2298 GCF_000164805.1 Carlito syrichta
TCGTCTCTGTTTAGCTATCAGTATTCTTTAGGGAATCTTTCTTACCTGTCTTTTTTCACTTCTTCCCAGCCCTGTGTCTCTCTCTCACCTGATAGTTGGTATGTATATCTGTTTTCCCTCTTGCACTTCTCCCTTTCGCTTATTTTGACTTATGATTTTATCATTGTAACTGTTAGTTTAGATCACGTCTGTTGTTGACCTTCTGACCTACACTGTCTCTCGATTTTATTGACCTGTGTCTGTGTAGCTATCAGTACTCCTTAGGGAATCTTTCTTACGTGTCTTTCTTCACTTCTTCCCGATCCTGTGACTGTTTTTCACCTGATAGCTGGTATGTATATCTGTTATCCCTCTCGCACTTCTCTCTTTCGCTCATTTTGACTTATGATTTTATCATTGTAACTGTTGGTTTAGATCACGTTTGTTGTTTACCTTCTGACTTACACTGTTTCTCGATTTTATTGCCCTGTCTCTGTGTTGCTTCAGTACTCTTTAGTACTATGTAGCTATCAGTACTCTTTCTTACGTGTCTTTCTTCACCTCTTCCCAGCCCTGTGTCTCGTTCTCACCTGATAGATGGTATGTATATCTGTTTTCCCTCTCGCGCTTCTCTCTTTCTAACTCCCTATTGACCCCCCCTTCCTCCATTATTTTCCTCTTCTATATGCCCCCTTTTTAAAATCTAGGGACCAAGACTGCAAACTGCTGAATAGACAGACTGTAAAGCAGAGGGAAAAGTGAACAAAACCAGAAGACCCTCATAAGGAAGAACAGGTCATTGCAGAAGAGAATAAAGCAACCCCACCTTCCCTCAAAAACAGAATTGAAGAGGGGGAGGGAAAGGGGTAAAGAGAGAAAAATCTACAGAAATGAAGAAAA
>NW_007259316.1:2413-5194 GCF_000164805.1 Carlito syrichta
TAAAGTAGGCACAAAAAGAAAAAATCATAAAGGCAGCAAGAGAAAAAAGGCCAGATCACCTACCATGGAAGACCAATCAGAATAGCAGCAGATTTATCTGCAAAAACCCTGCAGGCTAGGAGAGCTTGGAGCCCTATCTTCAAAGTCCTAAAGGATAAACAATTTCAACCAAGAATAACCTACCCAGCCAAGCTAAGCTTCATTAGTGAGGGAGAATTAAAATCTTTCCCAGATATCCAATCCCTAAGAACTTATGCAGCCACAAAACCATCTCTACATGAAACGCTTAAGAAAGTACTAAACACAGAAGAAAAGGAAAAAAGAACAATGTTCTTCACAAGAGTACAGGGAAAAGAATAAAATATACACGAACCAACCCCAAAACCAAAAGAAAGACAAAAAAAAAAAAAAAGAAAAAAGAAAAAACCAAGTGGAAGAACAACAACTCAATAAGAACTCCATGATAGGGACGAACTCTCACATTTCAATAATTAGTCTGAATGTGAATGGACTAAACGCACCACTGAAAAGAAATAGAATGACAAAATGGATAATGACAAAATGCCTGTCACCAGGCAACAATGTACTGCCTTCAAGAGACCCATCTCACTAGAAAGGACATACACAGACTAAAAGTAAGAGGATGGGAAACAAATTTTCAGGTGAATGGAACACAAAAGAAAGGAGGAGTCGCGATCCTAATTTCAGACAAAATACCATTTAAGCTATCAAAAATTTAAAAAGATACAGAGGGCCAGTACATAATGATAAAAGGCTCACTCCATCAACAAGAAATATCTATCCTAAACATATATGCACCCAACATAGGTGCACCAACATTCACAAAGCAACTTCTAGGAAAACTAAAGAAAGATATTGACTCTAACACCATAATAACTGGGGAGTTTAATACACCACTCACAACCTTAGACAGATCATCAGGACAAAAAATCAGCAAGGAGATCCGGAACCTCAATGAGACTCTGGACCAAATGTTCTTAATTGATACCTATAGAACACTCCATCCAAAGACCACAGAATACACATTCTACTCATCACCACATGGAACATATTCTAAGATCGACCACATAATTGGACACAAATCAAGTATAAACAAATTTAAAAGGACCGAAATTCTACCATGCACCTTCTCGGACACCAACAAAGTCCCCCCAAAACCCACAAAGACAAAGTGGAATAAAAATAAACATTGACACCAACAAAGTCCCCCCAAAACCCACAAAGACATGGACACTAAACAGCATGATGCTAAATAACTCCTGGGTCAATGATGACATCAAAATAGAGATCAAAAGATACCTGGAAACAAATGAAAATAAAGAAACATCTTACCAAAATCTCTGGGATGCCTTAAAAGCTGTAATAAGAGGGGAATTTATATCCCTACAAACACACATGAGGAAAATGGAAGGAAAAGAAATTGACAACCTAACAAGTCACCTAAAGAAGCTGGAAAAGCAGGACCACAAAAATCCTAATTTCAGCAGAAGAATCCAGATCACCAAAATAAAAGCCCAAATCCAGGACATAGAAGACAAAAAGATAATACAAAAAATCAATGAAACAAAAAGCTGGTTCTTCGAAAGGGTAAACAAGATTGTTGGTCCCCTAGCTAGACTGACCAAGAAAAAACGAGAAAAAAACCAAATAAGCATAATCAGAAACACAAAAGATGAAGTCACATCTGACCCTGAAGAAATACAAAAGATCATTAGAGACTACTACGTACACTTGTATGGAAACAAACTTGAAAACCAGAAGGAAATGGAAGACTTTCTAACATCACACAACCTACCTAGGTTGGAACAAGAAGAAATTGAGACCCTAAATAGACCAATAACAATCAAGGAAATCGACCATGTAATAAGAAAACTTCCTACAAAAAAAAGCCCTGGTCCAGATGGCTTTCCAGCAGAATTCTACAAGACATTCAAGGAGGAGTTGATACCAATCCTACTGAAGGTATTCCAGGCAATTGAAAAAGATGGAACTCTCCCCAAATCATTTTACAAAGCCAACATAACATTGATACCCAAGCCAGGTAAAGATCCAACAAAGAAAGAGAACTACAAGCCAATATCTTTGATGAACATAGATGCTAAAATTCTCAACAAGATCCTAGCAAACCGGATTCAGCAATACATCTCAAAAATCATCCATCATGACCAGTAGGCAATTATAGAGCAATTATATAGCAAAAATATAACATGGACAGTGATTCATCTAAAGGTTATAACTATGTTCTTATTTATTCTTCATTTAATAGGAAAAGCCAAGTGTTAGCTGGAAGAAAGTTCTCAACTTTATGGCCATTGTTCCCAAAAATGGGAATTCTGAACTGCTTTCTATCATTACCTTTTGAGTGCTGATCCTCTGATAGGATGGATGCATTTTCTTACCATATTTCTTACCTCTTTTTAAATTTTATTTTCCAGTTCTGCTGTCAGTATTCTGAGTTTATTTTTTTTTAGTTTTGTTGTATTTCTGAATATATGTACTGATATAATTACAGTAAAATATGTGATACATATTTGAACATATAGAAATATTTCAACCTAGAGGCCTTTGAAACTTTCTCTTTACAACAATATAGACTGATCTGTTCTTTCAACACGTATCCAATTACTCCCTCAGTTGAGTAATCACTGGTGAAAGTATGGCACCATCTATAAGAATGCAATTTGTACCTATTTCATTTTATATTTTGATTTTTTTTCATCAGGGCCTCACCCTGTCAACCAGATGGTGTACAGTGGCATG
>NW_007259317.1:0-791 GCF_000164805.1 Carlito syrichta
CTATATCTATCTCTCTCTATATATAAGCTACAGCATAGTAAATTTCAACAAATATTAGTGATCTTCTCAATAGATAACAGTATTTTAAGGTAGAAATATTAGATTCTCAAAATATAGCAGGAGTCTAAGTTGCCCAGGTCTAGCTAAGTTGCCCAGGTTGGTCTCGAACTCCTCAGCTCAAGTGATCTTCTCATCTCAACCTCCCAAATTGCTGGGATTATAGGTGTGAGCTACTGCTCCCAGCCTAGATGATGGATATATTTTAAAGGTGGGACAAAGCAGTTTTGTTTCTAGAAAATTGGAAGTTGGGTATGAGAAAATGAGAAGAGTCAATCTGAATTGTGGACCTATAGAAGGACTGGGTAACTAGAAAGATAGAATTGCCATTGTCAAATGGGTATTTTGTGCATGGGGCACATATCTTAAGGATTAAGTTGTAGACATTTTGAAATTGTAGCATCTATACACGTACACACTACACAAAGAATATAATACATAATAGGATTATATACACAAACCCCCCCTACCCCCCATTACTATAGTATTACTAACGCAAGAATATACTCCTGCCAAACCCCAAAAACAAGAGAATTACGCCAGCTCATATAACTAACTTACATATACTAAATTATTCTTCGCTTCATGTGTATTTTATTAAATTACAGAGCCATGTCCCTATTAAGGGATGAAAACTATAGTTAACTTATATTTTCAATAACACTATTAACCAATCATACTTTCCCTAAATTCCCACTTAACCTTAATTCCCTAAATAATGTAACCCAAACCTT
>NW_007259317.1:1931-2831 GCF_000164805.1 Carlito syrichta
TCAGATTTCACAAATGACCACTTTGAACTTAACCCTAGCCCAAGCTAAATTAATTAAATTATATCAAACCTTGTAAACCAAAACATTTACTTAACCTAAAAAGTATAGGAGATAGAAATTTATGTAGGCGCTATAGATAAAGTACCGTAAGGGAAAGATAAAAGACACCTTAAAGCACAAAAAAGCAAAGATACTCACTTTTACCTTTTGCATAATGAATTAGCTAGAACAATTTCACAAAGAGAACTATAGCCAAAAACCCCGAACCCAGACGAGCTACTTGTGAACAGCCAAAAGGGCACACTCATCTATGTCGCAAAATAGTGAGAAGATTTTCAAGTAGCGGTGAAAAGCCTACCGAGCCTGGTGATAGCTGGTTGTCCAGAATAGAATATTAGTTCAACTTTAAATTTACTTACAGAACAAACAATCCCCATGTAAATTTAAACATTACTCTAAAGAGGGACAGCTCTTTAGAAATAGGAAACAACCTTACTTAGAGAGTAATTAAACTCTTTTCCATAGTTGGCCTAAAAGCAGCCACCCATTAAGAAAGCATCCAAGCTCAACTCTACCCAACATGCCTTAATTTCAATAACTAACCACAACTTCTATAATTACACTGGACCAATCTATAAAATTATAGAAGTAATACTGCTAATATAAGTAACAAGAAAATATTCTCCTCGCATAAGCTTATATCAGACTGGATAAACCACTGATAGTTAACAACCCAATATAAACAACTACAAATATATGATTTATTAATTCCATTGTTAACCCAATACAGGCATGCGCTTTCTTAAAGGAAAGATTAAAAGAAGTAGAAGGAACACGGCAAGACTTTAAACCCCGCCTGTTTACCAAAAACATCACCTCTAGCATAACCAATATTAGAGG
>NW_007259317.1:3749-4558 GCF_000164805.1 Carlito syrichta
CCCTCTTTACTAGATGAAATAATCTAATCGAGTAAATTAATAAATAACCCTACCCAAGAACAGGGTTCGTAAGATGGCATATATACAAATTGGAGTTCAGTTTTGGCTAGAAATGTAAATTTGGGATTTGCATTTTTAGATTTTTTTTCATTCCTCTTGTTCATTATTCTCATTGCTATTCTACTTAATAACAGAAGTAGAGGAGAGGATCTTGTTTTCTTTGACTCCATCTTCCTAAAATTGGCAGCTTGATTGAGAAGTAACAGCTATTTTGACAAGATTTGCTTCGCTGTAAAAGAGCTATCTGGAAAATATTGGGTGGTCACAGTTTATGTGGCAGATGCACTACTGAAAGCATGTTATTATTCAAAACACCCTGGCCCAAAACGACAAGTGTTTTGGCTATCAGCTATGACAGTGGCTTCCTCTGGCAATAGTGTAAACGCAGGTTACCACTCATTTTGTCCCCATTCTTTGAAATGTTGTGTTTTCTTATATTTAAGACTTGGCAGTTTTTCAAACTCATATATCAATTCAAATGTGATCATTTTTTCAAATTCAATCTGCATTAAGGGATTTGTTTTATAAGAATTCACTTGAAGACATTACAAAGACTCAGCCCAACATGACCAGGTGTGGTGGCTCATGTCTGTATTCCCAGAGTTTGAAAGGCCAAAGCAAGAGGATTGCTTGAGCCCTGAGAGTTTGGAACCAACCTGGGCAACATATGTGAGATGCTGTCCCTACAAAATAATAATAATAATAATAATAAGCCAGAGATGGTGGCATACACCTGTAGTCCCAGCTAC
>NW_007259318.1:0-870 GCF_000164805.1 Carlito syrichta
CTAGTAAGTTAGCTACCTAAGTACACTGGATAGCTAGATAGCTAGATAGTTAAGTAAGCTGGTTAAGTCATCTTGCTAGCCAGCTGGCCAACTGATTAATTAAGCTATTTAAGAGAGCTGGCTACCCAACTGGCAAGGTAGGTAGCTAGCTAGTTAACTCAGCTAGATAGCTACCTGGCTAACTAGTGATTTCAGTAAGTTAAGTCAGTTAACTAGACAACTGGCTAGCTGGTTAAGTCAGCTAGTTAAGTCAGCTGTCTATACAGCTGTATAGGTAGGTACTTAGCTACATAAGTCAGCTTGATAGCCATCAGTCTAGCTGTTCAATTCACCTAGTTAAGTCAGCTGGCTAGCCTGCTGGCTTGGTAGGTAGCTAGCTAATTAAGTGAGCTGGCTAGCCAGCTTGCTAGCTTAAGTCAGCTGGTTAGCCAGCTGACTAGCTGGTTAAATCAGTTAGTTTAGTCAGCTGGCAACCAGCTGGCTAACTAGTAATGTCAAATTACTAAGTCAGTTGTCTATCCACCTGGTTAGCTAATTAAAAAGCTACTTAAGTCAGATGGCTAGCCATCTGGCTAGCTAGTTATTTCAGTTAGTTAATTCAGCTGGCTAGCTAAGAAGCTAGCTATGTAAGTCAGCTACTTATGTCAGGTAGCTAGCTAGTTAAGTCAGCTAGTTAAGTCAGCTGTTTAGCTAGGTATATAGCAAGTTATGTCTGTTAGTTAAGTCTGCTGGATACCCAGCTGCCTAGCAGGGTAGCTAGATAGTTAAATTATCTGGCTAGCCAGTTAAGTCACATAGTTAAGTCAGCTCGCTGGCCAGCAAGTTAGCTAGGTAGTTAGGTAGTTAAGTCAGTTAGCAAGCCAGAGGGCT
>NW_007259318.1:2317-2694 GCF_000164805.1 Carlito syrichta
CTAGCTAATTCAGCAGGACAGCCAGGTGGCTAGCTATGTAGCAAGCTTGTTAATTCAACAAGCTAGAAAGCAGGCCAGCTTTCTAAGACAGCTAGTTTAGTTAGCTGGCTAGCTAGCTGGCAGGCTTGTTAGTGACCTAGTTAAGACAGTTGGTTAGCTATCTGGCTAGCTGATTAAGTCAACTAGTTAAGTCAGCTGGTTATCCAGGTGGCTAGGGATCTAGAGAGCTAGCTAAATCAGCTGGCTAGCCAGCTAGATAACTCGTTAAGTCAGCTAGTTTAGTCACCTGGCTGGCCAGTTGCCTAGCTCGTTAATCAACTAATTAAGTCAGGAGGCAAACGAGATGGATAGCTAGTTAAGTCACTTCATTATGGCAG
>NW_007259318.1:3552-5931 GCF_000164805.1 Carlito syrichta
GAGCTAGTTGAGTCAGCTGGGTAGCCAGCTGGCTAGCTGGTTAAGTCATAGAGTTTATTCCAGTTGCTAGCCAACTCAGCTGGCTAGCCAGCTGGCTAGCTGGTTAAGTCTGCTAGTTAAGTCCGCTGGATATCCACCTAGCTAGGTAGTCAGTTACCTAATTAAGTCAGATGGCTAGCAGGCTGACTAGCTAGTTAAGTCAGCGAGTTAGGTGAGCTAACTACTCGGCTGGCTAGCTAAGTGGCTAGCTAGTTAAGCAAGTTGACGAGCCAAATGGCTATCTAATTAAGTCAGCTAGTTAAGTCAGTTGGTTAGCTGACTGGCTAGCTAGGTGGCTGGCAAATTAAGCTGTCTGGTTAGCAGGCTGGTCAGGTAGGTGGCCAGCTAATTACACCGGATGGTTAGCCAGCTGACCAGCTGGGTGACTGGCTAGTTAACCGACTGGCTATCCCACAGTCCAGTCAGTCGCTGGCTATTTAAGCTGGCAGGCTATCCAGGTGAACAGACGACTAGCTAACTAGCCTACTGCCTAGCCAGCTAGCCAGGCAGGTAGTTAGCTAGTTAAGACAGCTGGCTAGCCATCTAGCCAACTAGGTAGCTAGCTAGTTAAGTCAGCAGGCTAGCCAGCTAGCCAGCCAACTAGCTAGTCTGCTAGTTAAGACAACTAGCTAGCGAGCCAGCTAGTTAAGTCAGCTAGCAAGTCAGCTAATTATTCAGCTAGCTAGTTAAGTCAGTTAGCTAGTCAGGTTGCTAGTCACCTAGCTAGTTAAGTCAGCTAGCTAGTCAGCTAGATAGTCAGCTAGATAGTTAAGTCAGCTAGCCAGCTAACTAGCCAGTTAGCTAGCTAGTTAAGTCAGCAAGCTAGACAGCTATGTAGCTTGTTTGCTAGCTAGTTATGTCAGCTAGTTAGCCCTCTATGTAGTCACCTAGCTAGTTAAGTCAGATAGCAAATCAGCTATTTACTTAGCTAACTAGTTGGCTAGCAACTCAGCTAGCTGGTAAGCTTACTAGTGGGCTCCCTCGCTTTCCATCAGGTCAGCTAACTATTCGAGTCACTCACCAGCCAACAGGTCAACTAATTTGTGGGCTCACTCGCAGGCTAACAAGTCAGCTAACTAGTTGGCTTGCTAGAGAGCCGACTAGTTAAGTCAGCTCACTGGTCAGCTCACTCGCCGGCCGACTAGTTATGGCAGCACACATGTCGGCTCACTCGTCAGATGACTAGTTAATTCAACTGACCAGTCAGCTCACTCGCTGGCTGACTAGTTAAGTCAGCTCACCTGTCAACTCACTCACCAGTTGACTAGTTAAGTCTGCTAACCGGTCGGCCTACTAGCCGGCCCACTAGTTAAGTCAGCTAACCAATCGGACGACTAGTGGGCCAACTTGTCAGTTGACAAGTTAGGTCAGCTAACTAGTCTGCCTACTAGTTAGGTCAGCTAACAAGTCGGCCAACTAGTCGGCCGATTAGTTAGATCAGCAAACTAGTCAGCCAACTACTTAACTGAGCTAACTAGGAGGCGAACTATCAGTCAACTAGTTAACTCCACTAAATAGTCGGCCAACTAGTTGGCCAGCTTGTTAAGCCAGCTAAGAAGTCAGCCGAGTTGTCAGCCAACAAGTTAAACCAGCTAATTAGGCAGTCAACCCGTCAGTCAACAATTTAAATCACCTAGCTAACTCATTAACCAACTAGTTAAGTCAGCTATTTAATTCATTTACCAACTAGTTAAAACTTTTATCTAAGTCATTAACCTACTCATTAATTCAGCTAGCTATCTTGTTAGTCAACTAGTTAAGTCATCCAGCTAAATCAACTAGCTCACTATTTGGCTAATTATTTAAGTCAGCTACTTAAGTCTTCTACCTAACAAGTTAGCTAATTAGTTAAGTTAGCTCGTTATTCAGCTAGTTAGTTAATTATTTAATTCAGGTAGTTAAGTTAGCTAGCTAACTAGTTAAGTCAGCCAGTTAAGTCAGCTAGCTAAGTAGTTAAGTCAGCTAGCTAAGTCAGCTGCAGTTTAAGTCAGCTTCTAACTTTGTCAGATGGTTAAGACAGTTAGTTATCTAGTTAGCTAAAGGGTTAAGTCAGCAGGATAAGACAGGTTGTTAACTAGTACCAACGGGTTAAGTCAGCATGTTGAGTCAGCTAGCTAACTAGTTAGCAAACAGGTTGAGTCAGCTGGTTGGGTAGGCTAGCTAGCTAGTTAGCTAATGAATTAAGTCAGCTGGATGGTCAGCTAGCTAGCTAGTTAGCTAATGAGTTAAGTCAGTTGGTTGAGTCAGCTAGTCAGCTCATTAACTAACAAGATAAGTCAGAAGTTTGTCACCTAGCTAGCACGTTAGATAACGAATAAGCTAACTAGTTATCTACCTGGT
>NW_007259318.1:5951-6452 GCF_000164805.1 Carlito syrichta
GCTGGCTAGATAGGTAGCCAGCTAGTTAAGTCAGCTGGCTAGCCTGCCAACTAGCTGGTTAAGTCAGCTAGTTAGGGCAGCTGGCAACCAGCTGGCTAGCAAAGTTAAGTCAGCTAGTTAAGTCTGCTGGCAACCAGCTGGCTAGCAAGTTAAGTCAGCTCATTATGACTGTTGTCTATGCAGCTGGCTAGCTAGTTAAAATGCTAGTTAAGTCAGCTGGCTAGCTAGAAAGCTAGCTATATAAGTCAGCTAGTTATGGCAGCTAGGTAGCTAGTTAAGTCAGCTAGTTAAATCAACTAGTTAAGTCAGCTGTATAGCTAGATATCTAGCAAGGTGGCTAGCTAGTTAAGCCAGCTAGATAAGACAACAGGTTAGCTAGGTAGCTAGCTAGCTAAGTCAGCTAGAAAAGTCAGCTTGTTAGCTAGTTAAATCATCAAGTTTTCAGCTAGCTTGCCAGCTGCCTAGCTGGATAGCTACCTAGTTAAGTCAGGTGGTTAGCCA
>NW_007259318.1:6472-12467 GCF_000164805.1 Carlito syrichta
GCTAGCCAGCTGGCTAGCTGGTTAATCAGGCAGTTAAAATAGCTGGCTAGTCAACTGGCTAGGTAGGTAGCTAGCTAGTTTAGTCAGCTAGATAGCTACTTGGCTAGCTAGGGATGTCAGTGAGTTAAGTCAGCTGGTTAGCCAACCGACTAGCTGATTAAGTCAGCTAGTTTAGCCAGTTGTCTAGCCTGCTGTCTAGGTAGGTAGCTAGATAGATAAGTCAGCTTGCTAGTCAGCAGGATAGTTGTTCAAGTCAGCTAGTTAAGTCAGTTGGCTAGCCTGCTGGTTACATAGATAGCTAGAAGGTTAAGTGAGGTGGCTAGCCAGCTAGCTAGCTTAAGTCAGCTAGGTAAGTCAGCTGGCTAGCCAGCTGGCTAGATAGATAGCCAGCTAGTTAAGTCAGCTGGCTAGCCTGCCAACTAGCTTGTTAAGTCAGCTAGTTAGGTCAGCTGGCAACGAGCTGGCTAGCAAGTTAAGTCAGCTAGTTAAGTCTGCTGGCAACAAGCTGGCTAGATAGTTGTCAGCTCATTACGACTATTGTCTATGCAGCTGGCTAGCTAGTTAAAATGCTAGTTAAGTCAGATGACTAGCCTTCTTGCTAGCTGGTTATTTCAGCTAGTTAAGTCAGCTGGCTAGCTAGAAAGTTAGCTATATGTCAGCTAGTTATGGCAGCTAGGTAGCTAGTTAAGTTGGCTAGTTAAGTCAACTAGTTAAGTCAGCTGTATAGCTAGATATCTAGCAAGGTAGCTAGCTAGTTAAGCCAGCTACATAAGACAGCTGGTTAGCTAGGTAGCTAGCTAGCTAAGTCAGCTAGATAAGTCAGCTTGCTAGCTAGTTAAATTATCAAGTTGTCAGCTAGCTTGCCAGCTGCCTAGCTGGGTAGCTACCTAGTTAAGTCAGGTGGTTAGCCACTTAGATGGCTAGTTAAGGAACCTAGTTAAATCAGCTCACTAGCCAGCATATTAGCTAGGTTTCTAGGTAGTTAAGTCAGCTGGCAAGACTGTGGGTTGCATAGGTAGCTAGATAATTAAGTCAGCTGGCTATCCAGCTGGCTAGCTAGGTACCTAGGCAGTTAAATCAGTCTGCTAGCCAGCAAACTAACAAGTTAAGTCACCTAATTAAGTCAGCTGACTAGAAAACTGGCTAGCTAGGTAGCTAGATAGTTAAGTCAGCTGTCAAGCCTGCTGGCTAGCTAGTTTAGTCACATAGTTAAGTCAGCTGGCTTGCCAGCTGGCTAGCTAGGTAGCTTGCTAGTTGTCAGTGGGCTAGACAGCTGCCTAGTTAGTTAAGTCACCTAGTTTAGTCAGCTGGCTAGCCAGCTGGCAAGCTATATAGCAAGGTAGTTGATTCAGCAAACTACCAAGGAGGCTAGCTGTTTAAATCAGCTAGTTAAGTCAGCTGGCTAGCCAGCTGGCTAGCTAGGTAGTGAGCTAATTAAGTCAGTTGGATAGCCAGCTGGCTCGCTAATTAAGTCAACTAGGTAAATCAGCTGGCTAGCCAGCTATCTAGCAAGGTAGAGAGCTAGTTAAGTCAGTTGGCTAGCCTGCTCACTAACTAGTTAATTCAGCTAGCTGAGTCAGTTGGCTAGTCAACTGGCTAGCAGGTTAAGTAAACTAGTTATGTAAGTTGGATATCCAGCTGGCTAGCTAGGTAGCAAGCTAGTTAAGTCAGCTGGATAGCCAACTGGCTAGCTATTTAAGACAACTAGTTAATTCAGCTGGCTTCCTAGCTGGCTAGCGACGTAGCTGACTAGTTAAGTCAGCTGGCTAGCCAGCTGGCTACCTGGTTAAGACAGCTAATTAATTCAACTGGTCAGCGGGCTGGCTAGCTAGTTAAGTCAGCTAGTTAAGTCTATGGGCCAGTCAGCTGGCTAGCTAGTTAAGTCAGCTATCCAGCCAGCTTGCTAGCTAGGTAGCTAGCTAGTTAAATCAGCTAGTTAAGTCAGATGGTTAACTAAGTATCTATTTAGTTAAGTCAGTTAGTCAAGTCAGCTGGCTGGCCAGCTACCTAGCAGGGTAGCTAGTTAGTTAAATCAGTTGGCTAGCCAGCTGGCTAACTAGTTAAGTCACGTAGTTAAGTCAGCTTTCTGGCCAGTATGTTAGCTAGGTACTTAGGTAGTTAAATCAGTTGGCAAGCCAGAGAGCTATATAGTTATGTAGCTAGTTAAATGAGCTGGCTAGCTATCATGCTATCTAGTTATGTCAGCTAGTTAAATCAGCTGGCTATCCAGCTATCAAGCTAGGTAGCTAGCTAGTTAAGTCTGCTGGCTAGCCAGCTGGCTAGCTCATTAATTCAGCTAGTTAAGTCAGCTGGCTAGGCTGCTGGCTTGCTAGGTAACTAGTCAATTAAGTCAGCTGACTAGCCAGCCTGACAGCTAGTAAAGTCAGCTAGTTTAGTCAGCTGGCTAACCAGCTGGAAATCTAGTTAAGTCAACTGGTGAAGTCAGTTGTCTAGCCAGCTGACTAGCTAGTTAAAAAGCTGGTTATGACTGATGGGTAGCCAGCTGGCTCTCTAGTTATATCAGTTAGTTAAGTCAGCTGACTAGCTAGGTAGCTAGGCAATTAAGTCAACTGGTTAGTCAGCTGACTAGCTAGTGAAGTCAGCTAGTAAAGACAGCTAGCTTGACAGCTTGCTAGCTATGTGGCTAGCTAGTTGTCAGCTGTCTGGCCAGCTGACTAGTTAGTTAAGTCAGCTAGGTAAGTCAGTTGAGAAGCCAGCTGGGTAGCTAGGTAGCTTGGTAGTTAAGTCAGCTGTCTAGACAGCTGGTTAGCTAGATAAGTCACCTAGTTAATTCAGCAGGATACTTAGCTGGCTACCTATGTAGAAAGCTAGTGAATTCAACTGGTTAGAAAGCAGGCCAGCTAGTTAAGAAAGCTGGCTGTCAGCTGGCTAGCCTACTGGCTGGCTAGTTAGTGACC
Source organism: Carlito syrichta (assembly GCF_000164805.1). NCBI lineage: Eukaryota > Metazoa > Chordata > Mammalia > Primates > Tarsiidae > Carlito > Carlito syrichta. Next base: position 9,391 of record NW_007259318.1, read on the forward strand.
TAGTTAAGTCAGTTGGATAGCCAGATGGCTAGCTAATTAAGTCAGCTAGTTAAGTCAGCTGGCTATCCAGGTGTCTAGAGAGGTAGAGATCTTGTTGAGTCAGCTGACTAGCCATTACAATATCTACTTAAGTCAGCTAGTTTAGTCACATGGCTTGCCAGCTGCCCAGCTCGTAAATCAACTAGTTAAGTCAGCTGGCTAACCAGCTGGCTAGCTAGTTAAGTCACCTCTTTAAGTCAGTTGGCTAGCCAGATCGCTAGCTCATTAAAAAGGTAGTTAAGTCAGATGGCTAGACAGCTGGCTGGCAAGTTATTTCAGCTAGTTAAGTCAGCTGGCTAACTAGGTAACTAGCTAGTTAAGCCATCTAGTTAAGTTAGCTGGGTAACTAGTTAAGTCAGCTAGTTAAGTCAGCTAGCTAGCTTGATAGCTAGCTATGTAGCTAGCTAGTTAAGCCAGCCAGTTATGCCATCTGGCTAGCTAGGTAGCTAGCTGGTTAAGTCAGCTAGTTAAGTTAGTTGGCTAGCTAGTTAAGTCTGCAAGTTAAGTTAGCTGTCTAGCCAGCTGCCTAGCTGTGCAGCTAGCTAGTTAAATCAGCTGGCTAGCCAGTTAGCTAGCTAGTTAAGTAACCTAGTTAAATCAGCTCACTAGCCAGCTGGTTAGCTAGGTAGCTATGTAGTTATCTTAGCTGGCAAGCCAGCGGGCTATGTAGGTAGCTAGCTAGTTAAGTCAGGTGGCAATCCAGCTGGCTATCTAGGTAGCTAGGCATTTAAGTCAGTCTGCTAGCCAGCTGACCAGCTACTTAAGTCACCTAGTTAAGTCAGCTGTCTAGACAGCTGGCTAGCTAGATAGCTGAATAATTAAGTCAGCTCTCTAGCTTGCTGGCTAGCAAGTTAAATCACCTAGGTAAGTCAGCTGGGTAGCTAGCTGGCTAGCTAGATAGCTGAATAATTAAGTCAGCTGGCTAGACAGTTGGCTAACTAGTTAAGTCACCTAGTTAAGTCAACTGGCTAGCCAGGTGGCTAGATGTATATAGCAAGCTAGTTAATTCAGCTCACTAGCAAGCAGGCCAGCTATTTAAGTCCGCTAGTTAAGTCAGCTGGTTAGCCAGCTGGCTAGCTAGGTAGCAAGCTAGTTGAATCAGTTGGATAGCCAGCTGGCTAGCTAATTAGCTTAGCTAGTTAAGTCAGCTGACTAGCCAGCTAGCTAGATAACTGGATAGCTAGTTAAGTCAGCTGGCTAGCCAGCTGGCTCACTAGTTAATTCAGCTAGTTGTGTCAGCTGGATAGCAGACTGGCTAGCTGGTTCAGTCAACTACTTAAATCAGCCAGCTAGCCAACTGGCTAGCTAGGTAGCAAGCTAGTTAAGTCAGCTGGCTAGCCAGCTGACTAGCTAGTCAAGTCACCTAGTTAATTCAGTTGGTCAGCCAGCCGGCTAGCTAGTTAAGTCAGTTAGTTAAATCTGCTGGCTAACCAGCTGCCTAGCAGGTTAGCTTGCTAGTTAAATCAGCTGGCTAGCCAGCTGGCTAGCTAGTTAAGTGGCGTAGTTAAATCAGCTTGCTGGTCAGCAGGTTAATTAGGTAATTAGGTAGTTAAGTCAGCTGGCAAGGCATTGGGCTATGTAGGTAGGTAACTAGGGAAGTGAACTGGCTAGCCATCAGAATATCTAGTTATATGAGCTAGATAAGTCAGCTTGCTATCCAGTTATCCAGCTAGGTAGCTAGCTTGTTAAGTCTGTTGACTAGGAAGCTGGCTACTTTGTTAAGTCAACTAGTTAAGTCAGCAGGCTAGCTGCTGGCTAGCTAGGTAGCCAGGCAATTAAGTCAGCTGGCTAGCCAGTTGGTAAGCTAGCTAAGTCAGCTAGTTTAGTCAGCTGGCTAAACATCTGGCTAGCTAGTTAAGTCAGCTCCTTAAGTCAGTTGTCTAGCCAGCTGGCTAGCTTGCTAAAAAGCTAGTTATGCCAGATGAGTAGCCAGCTGGCTTGCTAGTTATATCAGCTACTTAAGTCAGTTGGCCTATTAGGTAGCTAGCTAATTAAGTCAGCTAGATATGTCAGCTAGCTATCTAGTTATGTCAGCTAGCTAAGTCAACTAGTCAGGTAGCTAGCTAGTTAAAACAGCTAGTAATTTAGCTGGCTATCTAGGTAGCTGGATAATTAAGTCTGGTAGCTGTCAGCTTGGTAGCTAGTTATGTCAGTTAGTTATGTAAGCTGGCTATTCAGCTGCCTAGAAGGATAGCTAGCTAGTTAAGTCAGCTGGCTAGCTAGCTGGCTAGCAAGGTAGCTTGCTACTTAAGTCAGCTGACTAGAGAGCTGGCTAGCTAGTTAAGTCACCTAGTTAAGTCAGCTGGCTAGCCAGATGGCTAGATGTATATGGCAAGCTAGTTAATTCAGCTCACTAGCAAGCAGGCCAGCTATTTAAGTCTACTAGTAAAGTCAGGTGGTTAGCCAGATGGCTAGCTAGGTAGCAAGCTAGTAGAATCAGTTGGCTAGCCAGCTGGTTAGCTAATTAACTCAGCTAGTTAAGTCAGCTGGCTAGCCAGCTACCTAGATAAGTAGAGAGCTAGTTAAATCAATTGGCTAGCCAGCTGGCTCACTAGATAATTCAGCTAGTTGTGTCAGCTGGATAGCAGACTGGCTAGCTGGTTAAGTCCACTACATAAGTCAGCTGGCTAGCTAGGTAGCAAGCTAGCTAAGTCAGCTGGCTAGCCAGCTGACTAGTTAGTCAAGTCACCTAGCTAATTCAGCTGGTCAGCCAGCCAGCTAGCTAGTTAAGTCAGTTAGTTAAGTCTGCTGGCTAACCAGCTGCCTAGCAGGGTAGCTCGCTATTTAAATCAGCTGGTTAGCCAGCTGGCTAGCTAGTTAAGTCACGTAGTTAAGTCAGTTTGCTGGCCAGTAGGTTAATTAGGTAATTAGGTAGCTAAGTCAGCTGGCAAGGCAGCCGGCTACGTACGTAGGTGTCGCTCACCCCTGACCAGCAGGAAGGAGGCAACAACGTGTTCTTCTCAAAGCGGTTTATTCAACCTTTACACCATGCCAGCTTCTTCCCCCTTCTTCCCCGTTGTCCCGTACTTATATCCCTT
>NW_007259318.1:12487-13067 GCF_000164805.1 Carlito syrichta
TAGTTTAGTCAGCTGGCTAAACATTTGGCTAGCTAGTTAAGTCAGCTACTTAAATCAGTTTTCTAGACAGCTGGCTAGCTTGCTAAAAAGCTAGTTATGTCAGATGGGTAGGCAGCTGGCTTGCTAGATATATCAGCTACTTAAGTCAGCTGGCCTGCTAGGTAGCTAGCTAGTTAAGTCAACTAGATATGTCAGCTAGCTGTCTAGTTATGTCAGCTAGCTAAGTCAGCTAGTCAGGTAGCTAGCTAGTTAAAACAGCTAGTAATTTAGCTGACTAGCTAGGTAGCTGGATAATTAAGTCTGGTAGCTGTCACCTTGGTAGCTAGTTATGTCAGTTAGTTAAGTCAGCTGGCTATTCAGTTGCCTAGAAGGATAGCTAGCTAGTTAAGTCAGCTGGCTAGCCAGATGGTTAGCTAGTTAAGTCACCTAGCTAAACCAGCACGCTGGACAGCAGTTTAACTAGATAGTTAGGTAGTTAAGTCAGCTGGCAAGCCAGTGGGCTATGTAGGCACATAGCTAATTAAGTCAGCTGGTTAGGCATCAGGTCTCTAGTAATACCAGCTGGTTAAGTCAGCTGGCT
>NW_007259319.1:0-461 GCF_000164805.1 Carlito syrichta
TACCTATCACCATACACAAAAATCAACTCTAAATGAATCAAAGACTTAAATGTAAAACCTCAAACTATAAGAATTCTAGAAAAAAATGTAGGAAACACTCTTACAAAAATTGGAAGAGGCAACGAATTCCTTATCAACTCTCCAAAAGAAAATGCCAAAGAAGATAGGATAGACATGTGGGACCTCATCAAATTGAAAAGCTTCTGTAAAGCAAAAGAAACCATCAAGAGATTGGGGAGACAACTCACAGAATCAGAAAAAAATATTTGCCAACTGCATGTATGAGAAAGGCCTAATCTCCAGGATCTACAAGGAACTCAAACGTGCTGAAAGGAAAAAACAAACAACCCTATTAAAAAGTGGGCAAAAATCCTGCGCCTTTGGGAGGCTGAGGTGAGTGGAATGCCTGAGCCTGCGGGTTCGAGACCCGCCTGGGTAGGCGAGACCTCATCTCTACAATA
>NW_007259319.1:1590-9563 GCF_000164805.1 Carlito syrichta
ACTCATTTTGATTTATTGTAGAGATGAGGTCTCGCGAAGTTGCCCAGGCGGGTCTCGAACCCGTGGGCTCAGGCAATCTTCTCACCTCAGCCTCCCAAAGGCATGGGATTACAGGCTGAGCCACCGAGCCCGGCGGGAACACTTCTACACTGTTGTGGGAGTATAAATTAGTACAACCTCTGCGGAAAACAGTATGACAATTTTTAAAAGACCTAAAAATCGACCTTCTATCTGACCCAGCAATTCCCCTTCTGGGAATATACCCGGAGGAATTCAATATAAAAGATACCTGCACACGCATGTTTATTACTCATAATAACAAAAACATGGAACCAACCATGCTGCCCATCGAAAGTGGACTGGATTAAAAATAATGTGGTACATATGCATGATGGAATATTATACAACCGTAAAGAAAAATAAAATTATAGACTTCTCAGCAACTTGGATGGACTTAGAGTCTATAATACTCACTGATTTATCACAGAAACAAAGATCTGAGTACTTCATGTACTCATAAGCGAACCCTGAACTTTAATCATAATATTATAAGGAAGGGATTGGCAGTTGTGGGACACTGCCGGGGGACCCCATAACATCCATAAGGATACCCAAACTTTATCTGCAATGAGCACTTCTGCACCTAACCCTGAATTGTACTCTACATCTTTAAAATCAAAATAACAATAATTTTTTAAAAACTGAATTAGATAAGTAGTTTTATGTCTAATTGGTGTTTTCCAATGGTAATGGGTTTTGTACACCCTAGTTTTACAAAGATCTTTATTAGAAGCCATGTTACAGTTTTCATAATTTGCTTTGCTAGATGGGGTAAAACTTCTGTCCAAAAATGCCAGAATTCCTAATAGCCCTTGCTCTTTAAATCCTGATTAGTGTGAGTACTCCATTTGAAAACATTTATGGATTTTGTGTCCTTTGCTTTTTTTCTTTTGTGTTTGAGTCAGTCTCTCTCTCTCTCTCTCTCTCTCTCTCTCTCTCTCTCTCTCTCTCTCCCCCCCAGGCTGGAGTGTAGTGGCATGATCACCACCTGCTGAATTCAGATGATCCTTTGGCCTCAGTCTTCCAAGTAGTATACCACCATGCTGGGCTAATTTTTTGATGTATTGTAGAGATGAGGTTTTGCCAAGTTGCCCGGGCTGATGTCAAGCCCTAGGCTAAGGCATTCCTTTTGCTTCTACCTCTCGAAGTGTTGAGATTACAGTCATGAGCCATTGAACCAGGCTCCTTTGCCCTTCTGAGTTTGTGATCTTGAAGTGGGTTGACTTGGAACATTAAACTGCCTCAGGAGAAGAAGGAATTAGACTTTTAGGGAAGAGATGTAAATTGCTGTAGTCTTAAAATTAATTCTTACAATTAATAGTACTGTAATGAAAATGAATTTTCTAAATTACATTATTATATCAAAGGTAAAGTTTGAAAATGTAGGCCACAGTTTTGTATAAGGAATAACCAAAACAAAAGAGATGGTCAAGAATCTTGCTTATTTTGACACAAGAACTGCAGGAACAATGGAAAGAGTGGTGGTACACACATTTTTGAGCGTTATCACTCAATTTTCTCTTTTTCTGGCACTAGCTTAAAATAAAGTGTTGTGTATATTAGTAAGTGTCACTGAGACAGAAAATAGCTCTTGTATCTGCCCAGTTCTATTTGTGTGTCTATGGTTTATGGATTACGTTATGGTTTAAACCATCTTTGGAAGCAGCATTGGCCGTGCAATGGCCAGGAGAGGGAAGATTTGAGGTTGTTCTATTCTTTCTGATTGCTCACATGAGTAAAATATTCTCATAAATAATCAAGTAGCCGTCCAATAAATATGACTGAAGGGATTGGTAAACTGAGGCTGAACTGGCTCTGTTTCTTGTGTTATAGAGAGGAGCACCAGAGCTGAGATTGGAAGGGTGTCATCAGAGCACTGGAGCCTAGAGCACCAGGAGAGTTGAACACAGGTGGAGTTAGGGGGAGGAGCAAGCAGTAAAGGACAGGTCATGGGTTAATCCAGATGAAAAACAGCCTCAAATGCCAAGAATGGCAGAACCCAGAGCAACAAGTCACATTGTTATAGCGATCATAAAAGGCAGAAGAGAATCCCCACTTTTCTTTGCCATGCTAACACTTTATAGAAAGGATCTGAGAGAAGGAAGAATGGGGGTTTGCTTTCCTGAGCATTTCTATCCAAAGTAGAATAACGCAAGAACACAAACCATTCCTTTACATTTTTCAGAGTAAGATAAACTTTAAATCAGATTCAACTTTTGCTATTTTTTTCCCCTGCTAACCAGAATATAAGTTGTGGAGAACATCAAAGTGTATGTAAAGAAATTGTATTTTTTTCCTAGTTATCTGATTTGAAGGAAAACGTGTGACCTTCTCAGACATGTCAGATATTATATTATTCCTTTTGTTCCCCCAAAATAGATCATAATAAGCACATAAAATTGATGAATTGATTGATGATTGGTGTTTCTTCCTAAGAATAATGGAAAAACATTGAATTTCTCTAAGTGAGAGTGTTCATTGAGGCATTGCTGTAGGATGCTAAAAATATCAAATTTTATCTCTTGCCATTATGAATTTGTACATAGTGAAAGCACAATTTAATCATATTTTATATTTCTTATTATAAATTGTAGTATAACTATTTCTCCCTTAAAAAGTCAAATGTATGATGGTGTATTATCAGTTTCAGGGTCTTGGAATTTTTTTAGGCATTTATGTAGCTTTCTCATTATCAGACATATCTATGTGGTCTATTTGCTCATTAGGCAAACCTAGTGAGGCTTTTTTTTTTGTTTGTTTACCTGTTTCCACTTTGTAAGAGGGAAGACCACCTTTTCATTGCTAGGAAACAGGGAAAGCTTCTCCTTCAAAGAGTTTGAATGACCAAACAAATCCACAGACTCATTTTTTAAGAGCATTTTAGCAAGGTGAATGGTTGTAAACTTAATGCAAAACAAACAAACAAACAAAAAAACCAATAGCATTTTATGCATCAGTAAACAACTAAAAAAGTAAAATAATTAAAGAGAAAACACCATTTGCAATGCTATCAGAAAAAAAATAGCTATCTAGAAATGAATCAAAGTGCAAAACCTTCTGCAGGTAAAATTTTAAACCCCATTTACAACATATTGGAGAAGACCTGATATATTATACTAACAGATATAAATGTATAATATCATAAATGTGTTAATTACCACCAACTGATCTACATACTTAATGAAATTAAAATAAAAATCTCAACAGGGTTTTACACAGAATGATTCAATTCCTAACAGTTGAGTGTAAAATTAAAGAGTCAAAATCCACATGGGTTATTCTGAAGGAAAGGACTGAGAAGGGACTTTCCTTTACAAATAGTGGGACTTAGGAAAGAATTGGAATTTAGAAAGTGTGATGTTAGCACAAGGTAGACAAATTCATTGGTAGAGTAGAAAGGAATGTCCAAAAACAGAACAAAAGACATTTGAAACATATGATAAAAGTAGCACAATAGATTATTGAGAAAATAAAGGACTACTGATGAACTCTAAAAATGGTAATTTATATGGTAAAAAACTAAAAGAGACATACTGTATACACAATTCAACTCCAGATCGGCTAAGAATACTAGTGTCAAAAATATTAATAAAACTTTTAAAATTTCACTTTGAAAATGTAGCTTCTTATAGTTTGAGTTTTGGTGTTGTATGGGCTAGGGATTTTTTAAAGCCAGATTCATTTAGCATTGTCCAAAAATTAATATATTTCCCTCTATTAAAATTAAGAACTTTTTGGGGGCTGGGTGCTGTGTCTCACGCCTATAATCCCATCACTTTGGGAAGCCAAGGAAAGAGGATTGCTTGAGCCCGGGCAGCCAGCCTGGGCAACATAGTGAGACCATGTCTTTACAAAAAATCAAAAATTTGCCGGACATTGTGGCACTTGCTTGTAGTTCCAGCTTCTTGGGAGGCCAAGTGGAAGCTTGAAGCTATGGTGACCTATGATCATGCCACTGCACTCCAACTGGGGCAACAGAATGAGACTGCAACTCAAAAACGAACAACAAAAAAGGCAAAACAAAGACAACAACAAAACAGTTTTCCTCAAAGTAAACGTTTAAAAAGGAGTAAAAGAACAAATTTTCAAAGGGAGAAGATGCAATTCCCACAACTAAGAAAGAATAGTATCAACAATATTTTTTAAATAATTATAAATTAGTAAGAAAAGTAAAAATTACACAATAAAAACAAGGCAAATATCTATATAGATATTTTACCAAAGAAGAAACATAAAAATAAAATTATTATAAATCAGAAAAATGTAGATCAATACAACGATGAAATACTCCTTTACATCTATTCAATTGACAGAATCTATGTTAAAAATAGAGAGATGTAATCACATAAGATCTCGTCTATGTAAGAGTATAAATAAATGCATATGTTTTCAACAGTTTAACGTTGTCTCCTAAATCCAACTACCGCTTATCTTACAAGGGAATAATTCTACTGCTAAATTTATATTCAAGAGAAACTTTTGCTCATGTACAATAGATGACACATATAAGAATATTAAATGAATATAATTTACAGTAGGCAAAAAATTGGAAACAATCCAAATGTGTCTGATGAGGATAATGTAAATAAACTGTGGCCTATTTTCACAATGGACTATAATAAGCTGTTCAAAATGAATACATGATGGAAACATAAAGCAATATGTATGACTCTTAGGAAAATTATATATAGTGAAAAATTTACAGCCCCAAGACTACATGAAATATCAGGGCTTTTGATAAAATAAGAATAACTAAAATTGGAAGTGTACTTTTTAAGATAATGTTTAGAAGTGTAAAATGATATAAAGAGAAAAGCATGTAAATGATGAACACGGCTTTAGAGAGAAAAAAATTACATCAAGTAAGGGAAAATAAAGTAATGAGATAGACATTTATGTATGCTTAGATGCAGATTAAGCTGTTTGGCGGATTTACTTGTACTTACTACATAAATAAAAATAATAAACTAAATATATACCATAAATAATAGCTTGCCACATTTAGGCAACAATGAGAGTGAACAAAGTTTTATGATTAATCCAATTCTATGCTTCTGAAACAAGTAAGATTTTAATTAACAAATATAGATGTAAAAATAAGGCCCACACTTGAACGTGGTTTGATATAGCAAATGACTGGGTAGACTAATAAAGGAGACAAAACTCATTCTTACCTGTCTATTTCATTTTACTCCAATAGTTAGCATTAGGATTAGTTCTGAGACACTTTAGAAAACAATCTGATTGCTCAGTGTTTCACTTATTTCACATCTTCACTTTTTTTTTTTTTTTTTTTGAGTTGGAGTCTCACTCTGTCGCCCAGGCTGGAGTGCACTGGCACGCTCACACCCACTGCAGTCTCGACCTGCTGGGCTTAGGCAATCCTCTCCTCAGCCTTCCAAGTAGTTGAAACCACAGATGCATGCCACCATGCCTGGCTAATTTTTGTGATTTATTGTAAAGACGAGGTCTCACCAAGTTGCCTAGGCTGGTCTGGAACCTGTGGGCGCACGCAATCCTTTCACCTCGACATCCCAAAGTGCTGGGATTACAGGCTGAGCCACAGCCATCTCCACTTCTTAACAGTCTGATTTTAGTTTTCTTTCTTAGAAGAAGCAGTAAGGTAGGATCTTAGGCACAGACACTTATCTCCGTAAGCTCTCAAGAGTTGTCCTCTTGGGCGGGTTTCAACCACTCCAGTTAAGGTTTCTTCCAGTCAGAAGGTCTCTAAGCAACATTATATATCTATCCATATATCCCTACACTATCCTGGTAAGAAGTCCAGTACTAGGATATGGAAAATGAACAGAGGGCATAATGGACTATAAGAAAAGGAATTGCAAAATATCCTGTAAAATATTGTCAAAACTCTTAATATGCTATATTGTGACAACCAGATTGTATGTTTGTGTCCTTCATTAATATAAACTCCATGAATGTAGGGACAATATCATTTCAGTAATTAAATTGGTGATGCCTAGGGAGTTTCTGACATTCTGTAGAGGTTTATTAAATACATAAATAAACAAATAATTATTACCCTAAAAATGTATGATATCTTAAATTTTATTATATATCATAAATCGGCTTAAAAGTTATGAAAACGGGCATTTTTATGGATCGACAAAATATAACGCTTCCTAGAAAGGAACTGCAAAGTAATGTTTCTGATGTGAAAATGTATCTTTATATGCTGTGTAAATTCAATGTTCTTACAAATATTTGATAATGTAATATGCTATTACTCCTGAATAGTGGTCTAGAGAATCATTTTTCTCTTTAGGCTCTTCATTTATTAGAGCACTCCTTAATTAAGCTGGTTATTGTTCCCATTCCTTTTCAGAATTACATTCTCTGTCACTCAAACACAGCAACTGCCACATGCTCTGAATTGCTCCCAGCTTGGCTACTCTGCATTGGCAACACTTTCTGTAACTGACAAGAAACTGGGCTCTTGGAAGAGACAGTTTAATGGGGTAGAACAGCAATACATTGTCATATAGCCATACATACTGAAGAGGGAAAAAGGGTGGCTAGAATGGGTTGATAAAAGGATACCGAGAATGTCTCAAATACAACCATTAAGATGGTAGACATGAAATTGATGCAAGAAACACCACCACTAATTTCACAACAATAGTAGTTTTGGGAACCAACACTACATTACCCAGATAATAACAGTCTGTTTCACTTATTTATTTCTTTGTGATGGCTTAAATCCTTGCCTTAATTTTTAAATGTATAATTATTATCTTACCATATGTAAATCCTATGTCTATTCATTAAAGTTAATAATTGGTGTTTTTAAACTATGGTGTCTGCCTCATGAGATGTTCCAAATATTTTTATCTAAGGATATCAGCAGCAATTAACATATTGGAGACGTCTCAAATATTATCAGAAACACAAAACATTATATTCACAAACCAGATCGTTAGAGCATACACTGTTTTCTCCAACATCTTCTTTATCTCTAAAACACATCACCAAATCCTCTGGAAACAAACTTTAAGTGAAGAAATTTTTTAAAGAAAAGACAAATGTAAAGCAAAAGGCAAAATAAATAAAAACAAGAGTTTAGGTGATAGAACACTCTTGAAACAGGAAGGTAAAGAATGCTTGCTCTCAGAACAGTAGTGTTAAGATGCAACCACACTGTTACTTGAAAGAGGCCAGTTCTAAATAATAATTGAATAACATAGTGACTGAAGTAGAAGAGTAAGAAACAAAATACTCCATAAATACAATTTTTTTAAAAACATCTATTTCAAACTTAAAATCTGAAAGTGTAGGGAACCTAGGCCTTTGGTAGGATATTAGCCATCAAAGGAAAGCCAGTTTGAAGTAAAGGAGACCAGACACACTTGTTTGTAAAGTAGCCTAAGCCAAATATCCATATAGCAGATAAATGATAATTATGGAATGCTAATAAAATATTAAGAGTGTAAGGAATGAACTCTGGATTGGTTTATGAAAAGTGAACTAAAGCTTTTTTTATGAAGAAAAATTAGTCAAAAGTAATGATGTCCAATAAATAATTAATTATTTGAATGTTTCAAACATATATATTCAAAAAAGTTAAATAAAATCAAAATACCACATATTAAAGTGATCAAGGATGAGGAAAATAACCTTAGTAGAAGTAGCAGCGTTAAGCAGTATAATGATTTTTTAGTGTTGTCTATGAATAGGGAAAATCTGAGGTTTAATGTATGTAGCCCAATTTGATGAATACTTCTCTGGCTCAATGATTAACTGAAATTAAAGAACTCTAAAATAATGACACTCAAAACTGAATTAAATGGCATGTTAAACATTTGACTTATTAATTTTACCAGTCAATGAGCAAAAAGAATACTATGACATATATAGATTAAGCGAATTAATAATAATATATGATACAAAATCCTGGC
>NW_007259320.1:0-30128 GCF_000164805.1 Carlito syrichta
TAGGAGTTCAGAACACTTAGTTTCTCTCTGACTTTCAGAAAAACAACCTTATTGGACTCACCAAGAAACTTTATTTCATTATTAGTTGCTTGGAAGAAAAAATAAAAGTACTGGGTCTTGTCTCTTATGCTCACAAGCAATCCTTGCTTTTAAGTGACATTTTCTTTTTAAAAAAAAGTTATTGTGTACTTAAGGTATGCAACATGTTATGAGAAAATGTACAAAACCATGTATAGTAAAATGGTTACTATTGTTGGAAACAAATTAGCATATCCATCATCTTATATAACTACCTCCCTCCCCACCCCCATGGTATTTTCTTTTTTTCTCTCTTAGGTTGGTCTGCCCTACTCCCTTGTTCCCTTCTTCCTTTCTCCTCAAGTTAATATTTTACTAAAGGCCGTAGCTCTGGGTTTTAGAGTACCACAAGGGAGTGACAAAGTCTATGGAAGTAATGACTCTCCACTGCCACATCACCCTTCCTCTAAATAAGAAACACTAAGATTCTTTAATGAGACATTACCCTGGCTTCCAGGCCAATGTCTGTGCTCCTAAGAGTGCTCATCCATTTGTATTTGTTAAAAACCACTTAGTAATTAGAAGAAATCATAAAGTAATTATGATGAGTAATAGTGATTATGGTGGGTGATTACATCTTCACTGAGATGCTTTGCAAATGGATTAGCACTTCTTTTAATTAGGAATTTGGGTTTGAAAGCTATGAGGAAGCTTTGTTAGTAAGAAAAATGTTCTTTCTTTTGGGACTAAGCAGTAATCTACAAAATAGTCAGGAAGCCATTGAGAGCCTGGCTGATAAAAAAAAATTAGATAAATCACATTGACCATTTTATTAAGCATTTATTCATCTGGAAAAATTGTTTGATTCAATTGCAGTTAAAGCTCTGGTCAAATTAATCTAGTTATTTAGTAATGCCAACTCTAAGTTGCGCTATGAGACATAGTAATTTCTCTTGAATAATTAGGCAAATATTGCATTATTTAATATTATACTGGGGGCAAAGTACCATATTTAAAATCTAGGTATTTGCAAAATATAAGTTTTCAAAAATAAGCATTTTTGTTACACGGAGTGTTACTTCATTTTAATTTTTATTGAGGGACTAAATGTCCATTCATTCTCTTATACTGTTCTCTAATTTCCTTCCTCTTTCTTCTTCTACTGCAATTTATTATTGGCCTCCTTTACTCATTACAGTTTCTCTTGCTTATCCTTCCTTTTCTCTTATTTAGATGCTTATTTGCTCTATACCTATTACTTACTATTCTACAGATAATTCTTAAACACATACCTTCAACAGTCCAACAGATATTTATTTAGCACCTACTATGTTAGGTGCAAGAGGAACAATGATAACTCAGATATGGTTCCTGTCCTCAAGAAGAAAACAGGCCTATGTCTAAGAATTAATTATAGTTTGATATTAACAGTCCAGAAAGTATAACTGGCACCAGCATATCTAGAGTATGTGAAAGTCTAGTTATGAAGAATATGGGCTTTAAAAAATGGAAGAAACTGGAGGACATTTTGTTTAGTTAAATAAGCCAGGCATACAAAGAAAAATATTAGATGTTCTTGCTCATATGTATGAGCTTTAAAAAAATACTTGATCTCATGGAGTTAGAGAGCAGAATGATGGTTACCAAAGGCTGGGAAGGGGGTGGGGAATGAAGAGAGGTTGGCTATGGGGACAAACATACAGTTAGATAGAAGGAGTAAGTTCTAGTGTTCAATAGTTCAGTAGGCAACCACTGTTAACAATAATATGTAGTATATTTCAAAATAGCTAGAAGAGAAGATCCAGAACCCAACACAAAGAAATGATACATATAAAAAACACTTGTACTCCATAAATATGTACAAGTATTATCTATCAATTCAAAGAGGAAGATTGAATGTTTTACAAAGGAGCTGGGAGAGGTTAAGTGACTAGCCCAAGGTCACATAGTTAGACAGTGGCATGGTTATATCTGTTTAACTCCTAAACCCATGTCCTTTTTTTTTGTTAAGTATTCAAAGCACTTATTTGTCTTTTAAAGTGTTCCACATAGGATATTTTATTTATTGATTGATTGATTAATCTATATATATAGATGTAGATCAATTAGTACATTATCTACTTTATGGTAATCACTCATATCTCTTATTGCTAGCTTTCATTGATAATATTTTTATCTGATAGGAAATTTTAATAGTTGATGTGTTATAATTTATTTATATCATATCTACAAAGGACTCTTACTCTCTTTTATCTACAAAAGCTTTCCAAGGTAAATTCAGATTTCTCAGCTTACCACATGGGATTATTTGGAGTCTGTCTCCGGTGTTGGGTGGAGTGAGATACTCCATCTTCAACTGCTCATTACTCCTTCATGAAACTTGTGCTCACCCACATGCCAAAAATGCCTCCTTCCCCACCACAGCCAGGACAGCTTGTCCACACTGATCAAGATCCATCTCACTTTTCATCTGTGTGAAACACTAACCAAATACAAAGAAAACATCATAAATCATTGGTTAAGAGATAGTTTAACTCATGAAATATTACTCAACCAACTGTATAATTTTTTGGAAAAAGATTTAAGTTAGATTCTAATCTTATATATCAGAATAAACTTCAGCTAAATTTATAGTTAATCTACCTGAAGCCTAATCCAACATAATGTTAAAATTTTAAAAGGGGAAGATGGGAATAAACACAAAAAGGAAAAAAAGACTGAAGAAATTACAAAAGGAAATGTTTCGATTTGCCTACATAAAAATAAAGGATATATGCATGCCTATAGTAATATAAAAAACCCACCCCTGGCACCACATATGAGTTTCAAGTTTTATTATTGCAATAAAAGTACTTTATGCTGGCTTCTCTCAAAAAAAATAATAGTATAAAAAGCATTAATATTTGTCATTATTCTGATAGGCAAAAGAGTAATGCATTTGAAATTATTTTTTTTAATTATAATATAAAAACAGTCACTAAAACTTTAATGGTAAAATTAAGAGGGCATTAAATAACAACTTGAAGAAATTCATTTTCAACAACAAAAACAAAAAACCTTCTTAGTGTCCAAGGAACTATGAATTGAAAATTTTAAAAAGAGGACTTCCAGAGAAGATGGCCACAGAACAGGTCAGACTGTGAGAGTCTCCACAAGAGCGAGTGTCCATAAAGACTCTCTGCATGAGTGGGTGTGTGCTGGTGGGTGAGACTCAGGTTCAGGCACCCGGGGCTCCTCTGGAGGTGACTGCAACCCCCTACCACCCAGAGATTGGAGACCCGGGCATGCAGGGTCATCTGCCGTCATCGGGGCTCTCTTGAGAGGAGGCAGTAGAAAACAACTGCTCCTTGGCACAGGCACCCAGCCCACGCCATCACCTACAGCAGCAGATCTGGCACAAGACAGGTAGTGGAAACCTGGAATAAAGCTCCAGTGCCAATGACAAGACACCAACAGGCATCATCTTCTCAATCCCGGACCAGGCAGAGACTTGCATTGCCCCACCCAGCTCCACCTAGCCTCTGTGTTGGGACCCAGAGGCTATTATCACATCAGACTTGGAGAGACAGACACCCCTCCTCCACACCAGAACAGGAACAGACACTTCAGATCTGAGTGGGAGACTAGACAGCAGCAGCGAGTAGGGTGAGTCTGGATCTGATCCATCCTCCTCTCATAGTAGTTCATGGACCATCTGACCCATGCTGGGAGCAACCCTATCAGCCTGCACTGAGAGCAGAGGGGAGGGGCTGGAGACCAGAGTTGTTCCCTAAGGCAGACATTTGGAAGGAACCTGGACTCACAGAAACTGCCAGAGAGTGAGGGGTTTTTTGTTTTGTTTTGTATGTTTTTTGCTTTAGTTTCAGCATTTTTTCTTCTCTTTCTTTCTGTTTTCATTTACGTTTTGGTACTTGTTTTATTTCTGTTATTTCAATTTTTTAAAATATATTTTCTGTTTATATATGGGTATTTTTGAGGGAGAGCACACTAACGGGGGGTTTTATTTGTTTCTAGATTGTATGTTTTGGTCTTTTTTTGTTTTTTCTGTCTGTTTATTCATTACTTGGTACACCTGTCTGTTTTACCTCTACTTCTTCCTTCTCTCAACTTGCCTTTTGTCTTCCTTTTTCCGTTTTCAATCCTTTTCCCTTTTCTTATCTCATTTTGCTTTCAGGGTCAAACAGACATCCCCAGTGCATGAACAGATTGTAAGGCAGTGGGAAGTGGGTTTCAGGGGGCCCACACACCTGTAAGTGGATACCCAGATCAGCAGATAGCTTCTGAATCACAGCTCCCCTCTCAATAAAATCTCAAAATTGCAAAAAGCACAGGCCCCCACCCCTAGTCCAGCTTACAGAGTTGAACAAAACCAGAGGGTCTACAAAGTAGATTGAACAAACAGAAACAAAAGCAATCTCCCTATCACTGAACAACAGAATTAAAGAAGAGGTTTAAAAAAGTGGGGGGTGGGGGACGAAAATGTACACAAATGAAGAAAAACCAAAGGAAGAATATGAGCCTCACACAGACACCTGAGAGATCAGCTACTGAGAATACATGCTCTGGAACTCAAACTATGAAGAACCCCCAGAATGACTGGTCTCAAACCACAGCCCAGATAACAAGATCTTAATAGAATAAATAGAAATGAGGAGAAACAAGAGAAAAGAATGAAGGAGTTGATAACTGATATAACAGCAATAAAGAATACAGTGAACAAAATAAATACCACCCTGAAAAGCATGGAAAGCATGAAGTAACCAAACAGAAGTAAAAAAATCTCAGAGCTTGAGGACCAAATATGAAATTAACCCAAATTGTTAAAACATAGAAAAGAAGCTTAAAAAGACAACAAAACCTCCAAGAGATGAGCAATTATTTCAAGAGGCCAAACCTAAGATTAATTGGAATCCCTGAAGCAGATAGAGAGACAAAGACCACCCTGGAACAAACATTCCATGAAATTATCCAAGAAAACTTCCCTTATCTCATCAGTGATGCGACCATTCAAACACAAGAGATTAAGAGAACCCTTGCAAGACAACAAATGAGAAGACCAACTCTCAGACACATAGTAATTCACCTACATAGAGCAGGTAAAAAGAATCCTAAAAGCAACAAGAGAGAAAGACCTACCAGGGAAGATGAATTAGAATAGCAGCAAGCTTATCTACAGAAATGCTTCAGGCTAGGAGAGCTTGGAACCCTGTCTTCAAAGTTCTCAAAAATAAACAATTTTAACCAAATATTAAGTACCCCACTAAGCTAAGTTTCATCAGTGAGGGAGAATTAAAATCCTTCTTAGACATCCAATCCCTGAGAGTTTACACTGCCTCCAGACCAGCTCTACAAGCAACAAGAAAGTATTAAACACAGAAGAAAGGAAAAAAAAGAACATCAATGCCCTTCACAAAAATGCAGGAAAAAGATTGAAAACACATGTGAATCAACCCAAAAAGCAAAAGAAAGACAGCAAACCTATAAGAACCTCATGACAGGGATAAACTCTCACATCTCAATAATTAGCCTGATGTGAATGGACTAAATGCACCACTGAAAAGACATAGAATGGCAAATTGGATGAAGTATCATGAGGCTACAATATATTGTCTCCAAGAAACTCATCTCACCAGAAGGGCACTCAACAGACTCAAAGTAAGAGGATGAGAAATGAAATTTCAGATGAATGGAACACACACAAAAAAAGCAGGAGTCGCAATCTTAATATCAGACAAAATACTGTTTAAGCTATCAAAAATTTTAAAAAAATAACAGGTCACTACATAATGATAAAAAGTTCAGTACATCAGCAAGAAATATCCATCCTAAATATATATGTACCCAACATAGCACCAACTTTCATAAAACAGCTTCTAGGTAAACTAAAAAAAGATATTGCCTCTAACACTATGATAACTGGGAACTTAAATACTCCTCTCACAACCCTAGACAGATCATCAAGACAAAAAGTCAACAAGGAGATTCAGAACCTCAATGTGACACTTGACCATATGAACTTAATTGATACCTACAGAACACTCCAACAAACAACCAAAGAATATACATTCTACTCATCACCACATGGAGCTCTAGATTGACCACATCCTTAGCCATAAATCAAGCACAGACAAATTCCAAAAGATTGATATTCTGCCATATAACTTCTCAAACCACAGTGGATTAAAAATAAATATCAACACCAACAAAGTTCCCCCAAAACCCACAAAGACACGGACACTAAACAGCATGATGCTAAGCAACTCCTGGGTCAACACAGAAATCAAAACAGAGATTAAAAGATACTTGGAAACAAATGAAAACAAAGAAACATCTTACCTATATTTCTGAGATACCATGAAAACAGCCCTAAGAGGGGAATTCATATCTCCACAATCACATGCCCAGAAAATGGAAAGATCACACGTTAACAGCCTAACAAATCACCTAAGGAAGCTGGAAAAGCAAGACCACCAAAACCGTAACTTCAGCAGAAGAATCCGGATCTCTAAAATAAAAGTCCAAATTTGTGACATAGAAGACATAAATATAAGACAGAAAAATCAATGAAACCAGAAGCAAGTTTTTTGAAAAGGTAAACACAACTGGTGGACCACTAGCTAGACTGACCAAGAAAAAGAGAAAAAGCCTAAAGAAACACAATCAGAAATGTAAAAGATGAAGTCACAACTGATCCTGAAGAAATGCAAAAGTTTATCAGAGATTATTATGTACCCCTGTATGGAAACAGACTCAAAAACCTAAATGAAATGGAGGACTTTCTCACATCACACAACCTCCCCAGGTTGAAACAAGAAGAAATCAACACTCTAAATAGACCAATAACAACGCAGGAAATCAACTATGTCATAAGAAAACTACCTACAAAAAAAAAAGCCCTAGGCCAGATGGCTTTCCAGTAGAGTTCTACAAAACAAGGAAGAGCTGATATCAATCCTATTGAAAGTATTTCAGGCAATCGAAAAAGATGGAACTCTCCCCAAATCATTTTATGAAGCTAACATCACATTGATACCCAAACCTGGTAACGATCCAACAAAGAAAGAGAACTACAGACCAATATCCTTGATGAACATAGATGCTAAAATTCTCAAGATTCTAGCAAACCAGATCCAAGAATACATATCAAAAACCATCCACTATAATCAAGTAGACTTCATTCTTGGGATGCAGGGCTGATTCCACATCTGTAAAACCATAAATGTAATTAAATACATTAAAAGATGTAAAGACAAAAGCCACATGGTTATATAATGAGATGCAGAAAAAGCTTTTGATAAAATCCAGCACCCTTTCTTGATAAAAATCCTCAAACGTCTAGGCATATACAACATACATTGAAAATAGTAAGAGCCATCTATGAGAAACCCACAGCCAACACACTGCTAAACAGACAGAAAATGAAACCATTTCCTCTGAAAACCGGAACAAGACAAGGATACCCACTCCCATCCCTCCTGTTCAACATAGTAGTATAAGTCCTAGCTAGAGTAATCAGACAAGAGAAGGAAGTCAGGAGTATCCAAATAGGAAAAGAGGAAGTTAAGTTATCCCTCTTTGCAGACAACATGATTCTATGCCTTGAAAACCCAAGAGAATCTGTCAAAAACCTCCTTGCACTGATAAAGGACTTTGGCAAAGATCAGGGTATAAAATAAATGTGCCACAGTCAGTCACATTTCTATACACCAACAGTAAACAAACAAACCCAAATAAAAACCACAATCCCATTCATAATAGGCACACAGAAAATGAAATACCTTTGCATCTTCCTAATCAGAGACGTGAAAGACCTTTACAACAAAAACTACAAAACACTGCTCAAAGAAATCAAAGATGACACAAACAAATGGAAAAATATTCCATGCTCATGGATTAGAAGAATCAACATTGTTAAGATGTCCATTCTACCCAAGGCAATCTTCAGATTTAGCACAATACCCATTAAAGTACCAGCAACATTCTTCTCAGACCTGGAAACAATACAGGAATTCATATGGAAACATAAATGACCACGAATAGCCAAAACAATCCTCAGGAAAAAAAAAAAAACAACAACAGGAGAGATCACATTTCCAGACTTTAAACTTTATTATAAAGTTGCAATAATCAAAACAGCCTGGAATTGGTACAAGAACAGGCATGTGGACCAATAGAACAAGATAAAGATTCCAGAAGCCACACCTCAATTTCTCAACCACCTCATCTTCAACAAAGCCTCCATCACCAACCACTGGGGAGAGGAGGACTTATTCAGTAAATGGTGCTGAGAGCCCAGGCACAGTGACTCAAGCCTGTAATCCCAGCACTTTTGGGAGGACCAGGCGAGGGGATTATCTGAGTTTACGGGTTCATGACCAGCCTGGGCAGCATGGTGAGACCTCATCGCTACAATAAAAATTTTAAAAATTGCCGGGCTCGGTGGCTCAGCTTGTAATCCCGCGCCTTTGGGAGGCTGAGGTGAGTGGATTGCCTGAGCCCGCGGGTTCGAGACCCGCCTGGACAGTGAGACCTCATCTCTACAGTAAATCAAAAAATCAGCCGGGCGTGGTAGTGCATGCCTGTAATTCGAGCTACTTGGAAGGCTGAGGCAGAAGGATCGCCGGAGCCCAGCAGGTCGAGGCTGTGGTGGCCAGGAGTGGCCACTGCACTCCAGTCTGGGCGACAGAGTGAGACTCCAACTCCAAAAAAAAAAAACACACACACACACACACACACACACACACACACACAAAATTGTCCGGGCTTGATAGCACTCACCTGGAGGCACTCAAATCACTCTATGAAAAATATACCTGCACACTCATGTTTATTGTAGCATTGTTCACAATAGCGAAAACATGGAACTAACCATGCTGCCCATCAAAAGAGCACTGGATTAAAAAAATGTGGTACATATACACGTTGGAATTTTACACAGCCATAAAGAAGGACAAAATTATAAACTTCGCAGCAACTTGGATGAACTTAGAGTCTGTAATACTGAGTGATCTATCACAGAAATAAAGAACTGAGTATCACATGTTCTCACTCGTAAGTGAACCTTGAACAATTATTGTTATACTATAAACAAAGGATTGTCAGTAGTGGGAATTTGCAAGCAGGGGCGGGATTGGCAGTAGTGGGATTCTGTCAGGGGAGGGGAGGCACACGTCATCAACAGGGGTGCCTACAAAATGACCATTCGTATACAGTAACCTTGAAATATACCCTACATCATTAAAATTTAAAATTAAAAAAATAAAAATAAAACAAAAAATGACAATATTTTTAAGCCTATTAAATTGACCCAGAAATTTGATAACATCTGTCAAAGCTTTTTTAACAAAGGCTCATACATTTTTCCCTGTGGTGTTGTAATTCCACTTCTAGGAGTGTATCCAAGGGAAATAAGTGTGTTGTCAAGATGTATGTGCACAAACGTTCATCACAGCATTATTTATGATAACCAGAAAAGTTTACCAAAAAACTAGAAAACTTTTCTACAATGACAAGTATCTCTCAGAATAGATGATTTCTAACCACTGAAGCATATGCTTAACTTTTTGAAAGAGAGTCAGTGGAAAAGTGAGTTTTGTTGTTTTGATTTATACAGCCTTATATGCACACTCTAGTATTAAGATAATTATGCTTGCCTTGTCAGACAATAGGCCAAGTAATGAACTGAATAATCTTGAAAAGCTCTTTCAAGAAAAATGTCTGTCTGGTGATTGATAATTCTTAGCAAACTGTAGTTTTTTCACCATGAGAAGGACTAAAATGGATATTTTTTTTTTATTTTTGAGTTGGAGTCTCACTCGGTCGCCCAGACTGGAGTGCAGTGGCCGCTCCCGGCCACCGCGGCCTCGACCTGCTGGGCTCCGGCGATCCTTCTGCCTCAGCCTACCAGGTAGCCAGAATTACAGGCGTGCGCTACCACACCCGGCTGATTTTTTGATTTATTGTAGAGATGAGGTCTTGCTGCCCAGGCGGGTCTCGAACCCGCGGGCTCAGGCAATCTATTCACCTCAGCCTCCCAAAGGCGCGGGATTACAGGCTGAGCTACCGAGCCCGGCTAAAATGGATATTTTTTTATGCTAGGTCATAATGTTTATGGCAGAAGCCTAGTGGAATTGCCTCTCCAGTGGTGTACTATAAGACAAATATCTTATGATTTTGAAACCCAAAGAAATGAATGTGTTCCATTCTCATGCATAGATGTGTTGTGAAAAATTTTGGTGTTACTACTTAATAAAATATACAAAAAGTGTCTTTATTATAGTAGTATTATAGACACATCTGTATTTTAGTTTAAGATTGTATTCTCCTGAAAAAAAGGCTTTGTTTTGTTTTCCAACTGACAATCCAATAGATGTAAATATGTCTCAGAAACCTGATTACTTCAGAAAGTTAGAACTGACTGCTTTTTTTAAAAAGTGTGAGGTAAGAGGGATTTTCAACTGTTATTCTCTTTAGACATATAAGCTTTTACACTTTCTAATATTCTATTCATTATTTTGTATGTAATTCAGAACACTAATCTCGATTTTAAAGTATTTTGTTGGTAACAGAATTATTCTGTGTGTACTTGCTTCAACTTATTAGATTTAGGTTATTTTTGCCATCTTTGTAGATATCTTTGCTAGTTATAGAGAGTGTTATAAAATTTGTAAGATAAATGCCAAACAAGCATCGTCTTCTTCTGACAGATCAACAAATAAACTATCATGTAGAACCAGTGACAGACCTGACAATATTGCTTTGCGGAACTAATAGCATAGAAAGAGCTGTGACCTTGAACTGCTTTTACTTTTTTAACTAGTGAAAGAGGTGGGAGGGAGGGAGAGAATGGGGAGAAGGAAGGGCGGGGGGGAGACCCAGAGACAGAGAGAGAGATTAGTGAAGGCACCAGAATAACCAGTGAAATTATCATTTGAGACCCACATCAAAGTGACATGGTTAATATCAGACGAAATCGTAAAAGCAGAGTGGGTTTTTTCGTTTTTTGTCCTAATCATGGAGTGGGAATATGATGCGATGGTTACTTTAAATATTTTATTGACGTTTCTAAATATATATGGGTTTCGGAATTCAAAGAATTTTATTATAATAAAATACACTTGGAACTGTGCTGAAATATGTGTGTGCATATCCATGTGTGTGTATGTGTGTATATTTCTTTGATGATTCAGAAGACCCATAAAGATATATGAGTCCTGAGGGTATCATTGTCGACCTCAGTCATTATTACATTATGGATATATTAAAATGCTGGAGAGTTCATTAATATAGATATGATAGAGTCCTGATAAATACAGTTTTGCTCTTTGTAGACTAAAAGTAATGTTGTTTCCTTTTTGAAGGAGGCAAAATCTGCAGATATCTATCACATCAATTGTCAGTAAAATAAAGCCGCCAATTAAACAGTCTTACTTTATGAAACAAATAGTTGGGTGCTACATTTGAGAATCTGGAAATGTATATATGCCTGATGTATTTTCATATTGTACTCTAGAAATTTGATTTCTAATGAATCAGCGCCATATGAATACCAGACATAAGAGCTATACTTTATAACCCCTGAACATGTACATACTTTGTTTTCCAATGTCTAAAGCACCAAGGAAATGCAAACTAAATTGAGGAACTGGATTAATTTAGCTTACAGTATGTGCTTGCCTAGTGTGTGTGTGTGTGTATGTGTGTGTTTTGTGTGTGTGTGTGTGTATGTGTGTTTGTGTGTGTGTGTGTGTGTGTGTGTGTGTGTGTTCCTCTAAGATGTTTTGGGGTTTGAATATGACTTTAGCCATAAGAATGCATGTTTGCTTTCTCTTGATTCACACAGAGCAGATGGATGCTTGACTGCCTGCTAATCCACAGCTGGAATGGTTTCAGCAGTTTCCACGTTGCTGGGTTAGAGTGGCTTTTCTAGTGGACTGAGAGGGCAGCAAAAGAGGGATATCATTATTCATCAGTATCCCAGTGGGAGCGCTGCCAGCAGAGATTAATTTTTTCTGTTATGCTTGTAAAACAAGCTCAGGTGGAGTCTCTAATCCTCAGGGCACGGGTGGCAGATCAAGGAAGATGCTACAAAGCTAGTTAATTTTCTGATTCTGGGGGAAACAGAAGCTCTGTTAGATGTATAAATACATGATTGCAAATTTAAGTAGCTCAAATCCAAATGGGATCTTCCCTGACATCTGGTACTGAAAATCTCTATTTTTCTTTGTTGTCTTTAAAAATAACTTCTTAAAAGTTTACCCTGGAACCAAAATATTGATAACTCTACATATTAGGCAGTAATTAATTTTGTTAGTTCATACATAAATTAAAACACTTAATTTTTTGCAAACAAGAAGTAACACTAAAACTTTCTGTCCAGACATTACATTATATGCACAAAGCACCCGCTTACATATATTACCAGAATGACATAGCATTAACTCTCTGATTGGCAAGTGTTGTTTTTTTAAAAATGTATATCCAGTCTATTTTCAATGGTTTTACTTTCTCCCAATTTATGATTTCCATATGACACCTGTTTCCCATATCCTATTATGTGGTATTTCAGTATGTTTATCTTTTCTGAGCAGTGAATATGGGTTTCAAAATAGAGTGAGGTGATGTTTTTAACAAACAGAATTTATACACCCAATGACTATTATCTCCTTAAGATTATTTATCTTGAAAAGCTGTTTTGGGTCAGGCTCGGTGGCTCAGCCTGTAATCCTGCGCTTTGGGAGGCTGAAGTGAGTAGATTGCCTGAGCCCACGGGTTCGAGACCCGTCTGGGCAACTTGACAAGACCTCATCTTTACAATCAATCAAAAAAAATTAGCCAGGCGTGGTAGCACGCACCTGTAGTTCCAGCTACTTGGAAGGCTGAAGCGGAAGGATCGCCGGAGCCCAGCAGGTCGAGGCCGCGGTGGCCGGGAGCGGCCACTGCACTCCAGTCTGGGTGACAGAGTGAGACTCCAACTCAAAAAAAAAAAAAGAAAAGCTGTTTTTGTTAGGTTCTGCTGTGACAGAAAAATGTTCACTCCTTCCAGGCCCTGTGGTACATTCTTTTGGTTATTTTGAGAGCATAGTGTGATGTGTCAGTTTTTGGTGTTTTCTGTTTGTTTTTAAAAACTTTTACCTTTGTTTTGAGAAAATGACAAGGCATTATTTGAAGCCAAGTCAAGTGAGTAAGTTTAAGTCAGGCAATGTAATGTTTTGTTACAAAGTTGATTATGACTACAAGATAATGTGTAGTTCCTGAAGTCATTCTGACTAGAGTGTGAAATAAGAGTTTTAGAGTGTTTTGAGTAGTGAGCACCCTATTGAAATTCATGTATGTCCTGCTGAGGTGTTTGTTTTGAATAATATGTACAATTAAAGTCAGTCCTACCTGTTATTCTAGTCATACCTTTTATAGTGAAGTAAAACCTTTTAGTTAAGTTTTGAATTTTTGTTAATGCTGAGTCCAAATCTTGTTTTACCAAGAACATTTTATACGTCAGAAGGAGATAGACATTTTTAAAGCACCTGGTAGAATTCAAAGATTAGCAGTTCTTAGAAGAAGCTCCTACAAAGAGGCAAGATTCCTAACTGTCAAGAAGACTTTCTAGTCATAATGAAGTGGCCATAGGACATAATATGGAAAGAAGGCAAGCAAATCTCAGAGAGGCTAGAGAAATAACTGAGGAGTTAAGAAGCAAGAGCAGTTTAAGTCATTTTTGAAGTAGTAATGAATGCTAATACGTTTAAATAATCGTTTCCCATCCTATCCCAAATAAACCAGCTCCTTTTGCCAGCTATCTGTCCCACTCATCTTTAAATGCTGTATTATCCCAAATAAAGAATAAAAAACTCCACTATTCTCTAGTTTCTTCATTCTGTACACATTCCTGCCATGACTTCTTTAAAGTTATATTTTTGAGAAACAGCTTGCAAATCATATGATTAGTTCTGTAGCAGCATTTGACCTTCTATCTTCACAAGGAAATTGTTTGAAAAGAACAGAAATCATTTATTTAATCAATCCTTAATTTTAAGCAATGTATTTCAAATCAAAATAGAGAATTAGAGCATTTATAAGATTTTTTCACAAACTTTAGGGACATTTACATTTTTCTTCCTAACCAAAGCAGGGTACAATAATTTTCACTTTGGGTTTAACTTTTATCATTCAATCATACAGAAAATCATTTTTTCCAAAAATGTACATTAGAATATCACCGGTTTTTCCAATAACTTTCCTTAATATTTTGATAGTTAAGTCATTTGCTTTGAACACTTATAATATCATTAGTCTTTTATATTTCTCTTCTTATATTACTATACTAAACCAAAATATGAACCACACTTTCCAAAAATTTTTTAAGAAGAGAGGGATTATTGAATATTTCCTTCTATTACTTATAGAAACAATAAGGTGTATTTGAAAGTGCCACCATTTGGGGATCAGACAGAACTGAATTGAATGCTGATTCTACCACTTACTACTGTAAACTTTCTTTCAGTGTTAATCTGCCTGATTCTTATTTGCCAATGGATTTGCATGTTATTCAGTTTCTCTAGCAACACTCTAGTTAATTTAATGAAATAATGTATGTCTTCCAAGATTCTTAATTTCACTTTGTAATCATTTTGATTGTTTTGCATTATATTGTTTAGTTGATTTGATACAATTAGTCAGGGACTGACAAAGTTATTGACTGATGGCCAGGGATAAATGATCATGTTAAATTGGGAGGAATGCTTGGTGGCTAATTCTTAATTGGTTGATATGCTTAAGAATAGTTATGTTATGGCTCTTGCTTCCTTACCTAACTTTGTGGTTATAGAGTATAATGAATACTCAGAAGACAGAGATTCCCCCCTTCTTAACAGAAAGTGACTTCAATTTATTATAACTGCAACACCACCATGACAGTGACTGTCTTATTCTCTCTGAGTTTGTTTCTTGGCCAGTAAAACAGGAATGATGAGACCTATCTTGCTCCACAGAGCTGTTGTTTTTGTAATATATAATAATGTTGATTAAAACACTTGGCAACTGGTAAGCACTATTTAAATATTGGTGTTATGCCACAGAAGGGAAACAATCTACAATTAAAATGTTTAAGAAAAAACATCAATATAGTTATGTAGAAGAAATGAAATAGCATTTTTTGTTTAACATTAGTTCCATTATTCTTCCATTCGTTTTTTTACCTAGGGGGAAAAAATAAGCTTTTTGTGTTACATATTTATTCAGCAAATTTTTATGAATAATCTTAATGTATAAAGCTACTCTAGGTATTGGAAAGAAGGCCCTTTTCACTATCAAATGATCTGCTCCAATGCCCCAGAAACAATCTTAATGCCAGATGGTAAACAGCACCCATTTTCACTCAAAACAAAAAAAGTCCTACAATCTATCCGTTACTGTGCTCTTAGTTTATTATTATCTTGGTTTCTTCTCAGACTATAAAATAACTGTTTGGGATACAAATTAGTTATTCTGTTGTATGGATGAGAAAACTGAGGCTCTGAAAGTTTAAGAACATCTGCAATAGTAATTGGCAGAGTGAGCATTCAGCTCAGTTCTGTTTGATTCCAAAATTGGGACACTTTCAATACACCTTATTGTCTCCGAAAATAGGAGAAAATACTCAGTACTCTTTCTCTGTCTTTCACAAAAAAAGGGAGTGGGGTATAATCTTAGTTAAGTTTGATCTATACTTAATAGTTTATTGTAAAAATGTATTGAAAAGATAGAATGAGATTGGCATTCTATAGAAGAGAATGGCAGTGTTAGGAGCACAGCAGACCCTCCCCACAGGGAAACCCATCGAACTGCTGGGAAGTTACCCCCGAAAAAAAAAATTTAAAAACCTGCTATTGAAAACCTCTAACATTGTCCTAAGGGCATGTAGGAAATAGGGATACACCTATTCAAGGAAGAATGAAAATCTGTGGATTTGAGCCACAGTCTACTCACACCCCTGCAGCCCAGCTCAAGGTGATGGAAGCTCTATTCTAAGCATTTTCAGTCAAGAATATAGGACTCCCTTTCCAAACAAAGACTGTTTTAATCCCAGGATTGGCAAGCAACTAGAATCTCTCATACCCCTCACCCCAAACTCTGTTTTACTGAAACTCTAATTCAAACAGTGTTGGCTGAGAGTACTAGTCTCCCTTCTCTCACCTAGCCACCAGTCATAGGGTGGAAACTTTACTCCAGATGTGTTAGACCAAGAACACGGTGGCTGATCACCCCCACCCATGCTGGGAGAGGCAAACTGAAAAGACTGGGAGCAGCTGTCCCTGCCCAGAGCCCCCCATTCACAGAATATGGTTGTCACTCTGGAAAAACAGCCACTTACCCCACCCCCCAGCTGCTTCTATGCAGTGGCACGGAAGTTCTGCTTAGAGGGAGAGCAGTCCTTAAGAAGAAAGAGCTCCACAGCTCTGGTTAAGTTTGTTTGTTTGTTTGTTTGTTTGTTTTTGAGTTGTAGTCTCACTCTGCCCGCTCCTGGCCACTGCAGCCTCAACCTGCTGGGCTCCAGCAATCCTTCCGCCTCAGCCTTCCAAGTAGGTGGAACTACAGGCGCACACTACCACGCCCAGCTAATTTTTTGATTTTATTGTAGAGATAAGGTCTCGCCAAGTTGCCCAGGTGGGTCTCGAAACTGCGAGCTCAGGCAGTCCACTCACCTCAACCTCCCAAAGAGCGGAATTACAGGCTGAGCCACCGAGCCCGGCTTTTGGCTAAGTTTTGATAGAACAGGGTATGGAAAAGTTCACTCCTAAGAATGTTAATGTAACAAATTTATACTTGTTCTTCTTCTCTCAACTTCTACAGAACACATAAAATTTCATGAAGTAATAATTATAATTTATTTTTAGTTTATAACATTCATAGGCATAATGTGTATAACAATAATAGCAATAGAAAGGGGATAGAAGCTATAAGAAGGAAATAGAGCTGTATAGGAATAATGTTTCTATATCTCACTAAAATCAAGTTAGTATAAATCTAGAATGGATTTTGATACATTAAGATGCATATTTTAGCCCTAAAGCAACCATTAAGAAAATAAAACAGCTGGGCTCGGTGGTTCAGCCTGTAATCCCATGCCTTGGGAGGCTAAGGTGAATGGATTGCCTGAACCCACGGGTTCG
This sequence comes from Carlito syrichta, assembly GCF_000164805.1. Taxonomy (NCBI): domain Eukaryota; kingdom Metazoa; phylum Chordata; class Mammalia; order Primates; family Tarsiidae; genus Carlito; species Carlito syrichta. The sequence goes on from NW_007259320.1 coordinate 17,166, forward strand.
AGACCTGCCTGGGCAGGTGAGACTTCATCTCTACAATAAATCAAAAAAATTAGCCGGGCATGGTAGCGCGCGCCTGTAGTTTCAGCTACTCAGAAAGCTGAGGCGGAAGGATCGCCGGAGCCCAGCAGGTCAAGGCTGCGGTGGCCGGTAGCGGCCACTGCACTCCAGTCTGGGCGACAGAGTGAGACTCCAACTCAAAAAAAAAGAAAAAAAAATTAAAACATTAAAAGGAGCAAAATTATCAAAGGAATTAAAAGGTTACACTAGAAAATACTCACTTTTACTATAAAAGACAACAGTAAAGAAGGAAAAGAGTAGCACAAAAAACATGAGACACACATCAAAAACAAAGATGGCCGATGTAATTCAACCATATCAGTAATAACATTAAATGTGAATGAATTAAATGATACAATCTAAAAGCAGAGATTGTCAAACTGGAGAAAAATAACAAACTGGAGAAAAATAACAAGACTCGACTATATGCTATCTCAGGGAGACACAGTTTATTTTCAAAGATATAATTAGGTTGAAAATTAAAGGATGGGAAAAGATGTACCATGCCAACAGCAACCCTGGACTATACTCATATCCATGACTGTAATAATATCAGTCAAAACAGACTTTAAACCAGAACAAAAATACATATTTTTTTATTTTAATAGAGACAGAAAGCAACATTTTTTTTATTAAGAAGATATGGCAGTTAGAAACATATACTTAAATTGAAATCCCAAATATATGCAACAAAAACTGACAAAATGGAATGGAGAAATGGAGAATTCAATGATAATAGTTAGAAACTTTAAAACTTCATTTTCAATAACAGATAGAACAAATAAGCAAAAGATTAACAACACTGTCGAAGTCTCAAACAGCACTATAAACCAACTAGACCTAACAGACATCATAGCAGAATTCACATTCTTTTTTGGTGTGTTTGGAATATTCTCAGAATCGACCATATGCTGAGGCATAGCAAGCCTCAGTAAAGTTAAAGCAATTGAAATCATGGGAATTGTGTTCTCCAATCAAAATGAAGTTAAGTTATAACTCAATAGCAAAAAGAAAATTGGGAAATTTGCATAGAAATTAAACAACACACTTTCAAATACACAGAGAGTCAGAAATCACAATAGAAATTAGAAAATACTTTCAAACGAAACACAACATATCAATATTTATGAGATGCAGCTAAAGCAGTCCTTAAAGGGAAATTCACAGTAATAATTCATAGGGAAATTATGTAAATGCATTAAGAACTGTATTAAAGAACTTAACCTTCCATCTTAAGATGCTGAAAAATGAAGAGCAATTAGAAGGAAGCATATAATAAAGATAGTGTTGAAACAAATGAAACAAGGAATATAAAGATGGTAGAGAAAGTTAACAGAACACCATAGACTGCGTGTCTTATAAACAATAGAAATTTATCACAGTTCTTGAGGCTGAGAAATCCAAGATCTAGGCACCAGCAGATTCTGTGTCTGGTGGGGTCATTTCCTGGTTTATAGATGTCCATCTTCTCTCTGTGTGTCCTCATGACGGAAGGGGCAAGAGGTCGCTCTGTGATCTCTTTTATAAAGGCACTAATCCTATTTATGAAGGCTTCACCCTCATGACTTAATCAACTGCCAAAGGCTCCACCTCCAGATACTGTCACTCAGAGACTTGGATTTCAGCATGTGAATTTGGGGGGACACAATACTAAAATCAGTAAGGAAACAAGGGACATCACTACCAACCTCGCAGAAGTAAAATGGATCACAAGAGAATTTCATAAACAATTGTGTGCCCCAAAATTATATAACTTAGACAAAATGTGCAAATTCCTAAAAAGACGCATACTATAAAAACCAATTCAAGAAGATATAGGATATCTGGATAGACCTATAACAAATTGAATTAGTATTTAAAACTTGTTGCTAAAAAGAGCCCAAACCCAGATGTTTTTATTGGTGAATTCTACCAAACATTCTAAGAATTAATGCCAATTCTGTCAAAATTATTTCAAAACTATAAAAGAGGGAAAACTTCCCACCTGGTTTTATGAAACCACTATTACCCTGACATCTAAACCAGATAAACTTTTTCACAAGAAAGCTACAGATTAATATCTCTTGTGAATATAGATGCAAATCCTCAATAAAATACTAGCAAGCAAAACCTAGCGGTATAGTACAAGGATTATAAACACTGATCAAGTGAGATCTCTCTGAGAGATGCAAGGCTGATTTGATGTTTGAAAAGCAATTCATTTAATTAACATATTAATAGATAAAGAAAAAAACTACAAGATTACTCAAAAGACGCAGAAAAAACATTTGACAACATTTGAAGAAAGCACTCAACAAAGGAGGGACACAAAAGGAACTTCATCAACTTGACAAAGGATATCTACAAAAAATTCATAGCTAAAATCGTGCTACACAATGGAAGAATGGATGTTATCATTCTAAGATCAGAAACAAGACAAGGATATTCATTCCCATCATTTCTATTCAATATGATGCTGGAGAGTCTAGCTAGCATCTCCTAGGGAAGAAAAAAAGAATAAAGGCATTCAAATTGGAAAGAAAGAACTGTTTCCATCTGCAGATGACATGAGGTTGTGTATAAAAAATTCTAAGTAATTCACTGAAATACTGTTGGAATTAATAAAGAAGTTTAGCAAGGTTGCAGGCTACAATAAAAAGGAGTTGTGTTGCATTACACTAGTAATGAATAGTTTGTAATAGCATTAAGAAAATTATACTATTTGCAATAGGAACAAAAAAAATAAAATACTTAGTAATAAATTTAACAAATGAGGTAGACTTGGACACTAAAACTATAAAACATTGTTGAAAACAAGTAAAGAAAATCGTAATGAATGGAGAGATATTTTATGTCCATGGATGAGAAGACATAATATTGTTAAGGTAGCAATACTTCCATATTTATTTATAGACTTTTAACACAATTCCTATCAAAATAGAGACTTCACAGAAATTGATATACTGATATTAACATTCATATGGAAATACAGGGGATTTAGAATAAGCTAAAACAATCTTGAAAAAGACTCACAAATTTGAAGGACTCACATTTCCTGATTTCAAAGCTTCTTACAAAGCTACGGTAATTAAAACAGTGTGGTAATGCCATTAGGATAGACATATAGATCAATGAAATAGATTGAGAATCCAGAAATAATCTCTTATAGCTGTAGCTAACTGGAGTATACACAGGTGTGCTAAGACAAACTTTTCCCCCCTCAAACTTCTCCCCCCTTTTTTCCCCCCTCAAACTTCTCCCTTTAACCTTAAAAAAAAAAAGATGAGATCTCACTGGCTCTTCTCAAACACTTGTATGCAAGAAGTCCATCCACTTTTCCACTTCCCTGACCTCTCAAAGTGCTAAGATTACAGACATGGCATGAGCCACCATACCCAGCCACATTTCTCCTTTTAAAAATAAATGTTCACTCTCTAGCTCCTGTGTGGGCTCTCATCACCCCATTTCTAAACAGTTGTGCTACACAGTCTCCTGAGTACTCTTTCAACTTGGCTTCTTTCTCGTCTTTAATCCACCCAATTCACCTTTGCCAAGTAATCTGTTTTTTAAAACACAATTTGCATCATTTTCCCTGTACAATCTAAAATTATGTACGCAATAAAGCATTATTTCCTTAATCTAGAGCTGTCAAGGCCCTTCTCAGTCTTAACATTTTTACCTATACCTCCCATTGGACTCTTATAAATTACTTCCACTTCTATTTCCTGATTAACCTTCTTAACTCACCTTTAAACTTGCTATGCATATACTCAATTTCATGTCTTTGCTTATGATTCTCACCTGGACGATATGTCTGACATTAATCTATCTGCCTTGGCTTGGCTCCATCTTAAAATATTCTTTAATTTAGCCTCAGTGATTATTACCTTTTCTAAATTTATAGCACCAGTGTTTGTTTCACTTATTTGGCAATTGCTCCTGTATTATCTTGTGATATTTCTTGTATGTTGGCCTGTTTTGGTATTTCATTTTTAGATTTATTTAACTTTTTAAATATGTATAGAACAAGAGTATTCAGTAAATATTGAATAGACTAGAAGTGTTTTGATGGTATGTTTTAATCCTTTCTACTTTGGGTTTAATTTTTATTGTTTGTTTTATGTTTGATATATTCTCATGGCCTATAGAAATGCAAATTATAAAGTCACCTCTAATAAATATGTAGCACTTTAAAAGCAGAAGCAAAGTGATAAGAAATAAGTATGTTTGATTTTTAAAGATTACAGAGTATGACATTGAACCTTACACAATTATTATATATTGCTTTTAATCTCAGTATCCCCTTTTAGGATTCAAACCTAATAGCTTCAAGATTTTTATTTCTTAAAAGAAAATATCTAAACATTGTTAAGCTATAAGGCATTTATATTACATCCTTGAATACTGAGGAATTTTTTTCAAGTTTCATCAAAGAGCAATTTTTTAAGGACTTAGCTGTAAATCCTGGGAAATAGAAGTTCCTGATGAAATTCTTACCGCTGAAATTATTTTAAGTACAACAGACCCTCCAGTATTCACTATTTTAAGATCCCTTAAAATCCAGCTGTCAACCAGGTGGTCCTTCTTACAGTGGAAAGAATAAAGTATTATTTCTTGTTCATATTTATTTTTGGCAAATGATTCTGTATTTGTAATAATTGGTTGAAGGCCAAATGTCCCTAAATTTGTCACATTGGTGCAAATCAGACACATACTTACATGATCCCTGAAAGAAAACACACATAGATTGTATAAGTCATTACAATTATATTCATCAGTATTACATTTCACAGTCATTGACATATAATCAAATTATTTTGACACTTCATTGTAGTAAAATACGTGCATATTGGAAAATAATGTATCATTGTTTAATTAATTCAATCTTTGTTTTATCATTTTCCAATACAAGTTTTCTAATATAGTGTGGGTTTTTTTTCTTCTTCTTTCTTTAATCTGGAATATTAAGTTCATTTCTAGTATATCCTACAGTGAATTTTGTGGTCAGTGTAAATACCATGTATGTCTAGCTTATAACACTCTTTTACTTTAGAGGCTTACTTTGTTCAATATGGCAGTATGTTATTTAATCAGTTTGAATTGAGAATTTTAAAAAAAGTAAATAAATGTTTAAAATAATACTAATTATACACATTTGATAATATAAAGGAAAATATTGTATCACAGTTAGTTTTTAATAGATTAATAATCCAATAAGAGGCAACCTGAAGTAATAGACAAAGATAAAAATAGAAGGTATGTTTCCTTATTCTTTGGTATATCTGGACCTGACTTGGTAAATTCCAGACTGTTTTTCAAATATTATTACAAAATACATACTACCCAATTAATTTAATACTTCAGAAAGGAACAGAAATTGAACAAGGTGCCTATCAAGGAAATTTACTGAAATGCATTTTTAGAGCTTCAGTGCCAAAAGACAGCCCTGGAATGTGAGAAACTAATTTTGGTTTGTTTTAACGCCTCAGAATGTTACAAATTAATCAAGAGCTACTTAAAGTCTAGAACTCATTAACTTTATAAGTTTTACTTTTCCCATGACAGAGATTAAGTTATAGCATAAAACTTCTTTAGTCTTTCACAACAAGCAGGCTGCCATCCCCACCGTACAAGTGCCCTCTTATCTGCGATTCAGTGAGTTCAATGTAGGCAGCGATGTGTGCAGTGACATAAAAGTACCAGTTTACCGTTACGTAATATTTACATGAGTGCAGGCAGGAACCCATTCTGGTTGTGCGTTTCCTCTCTACTTGGTAATCTGTTTAGCAGACTCTAATAGTTATTATACTAGAAAGAAAAAAATATGTATGTATAAAAACACACACTCAAATAACATTCATTTGTTCACACACTTTCAGTAAAGAAAAAGCCAGAGAAGATTATAAGTATTAAATCATAGGTTTTTAAATTTTATTTTAACAAATCTAAACAATAAAGTTGTACAGTGTTTTTAAGGGTCGCAAGTAAATGTAAGATTTACATATCAGATAAAACTACCAGAGCCCTAACTAAACCTGTGACAGCTAATTGCTGGAAAACATGTCTCAGCAGTATAGCTTTGCCATATTGTTCTTAGGAGATAAGCAGATGAGTTATGTGACATGATGGTGTGAGTAAGCCATTATGTAAGAGTGTAAACTAAAAATCAATGCAAATATGCGGACAAAATTTAGTAGCATGTATATATTTTATTTTTTTACTTTATATGGAGTAGCTGAGTTTATGGCATTTGTAGAACAGATTGAGGTTTGTAATGAAAAGGGAAACAAAATGAAAAGTATTGAGTGAACAGCAGGGACCATTTGATGTGATTATGAAAGATGTTTTCTTACTCTTTTTATCTTTTGCAATCTAAAAACAGTAGCAGGGGGTTACAAGCAGAGTCCATCTTAGGTTGTCAATCACTGTCATTTAACATTTGCAAGGGAAGACGTCTTTATTCAAGGACAGCTGGGCAAATCAGAGACACAGATTTGCAGTTAGTAGTCTGTCCAGCCTACACTAAATAAACAAGAACGGGGCAGGCAAGCCAACCTCTCACATAAAAATATAATGGACTCCACTGACCTCGCTGCCCTCCATTCAGCTTCAATCCCAGTGGCATAAAAGCTTCACCACCCACTTTCAATTTCCTTTAATTACCTACATGATGTAGATAAGAAAATGAACCTCCCTTATAGTCAGTGATCACACACAGGAAATTAACTAGACAAGTTGTTTAAAATTAGAGCCGTGATTTGGAGGTAGAGTGTCCTACTGAGGAAGAAGTGGCTAGAAAGGGTTTTTGTTTGCATGTTTGTTTTTAACCAGGGATTTTGATTATTTTACTAGCTCTTTTTGCTGATCCTAGAATTGCTGCTTTTCTAATTAATCTAAAATAATAAAATACTTGAGGGAAGTAAGAACTAAGTAAAGTGGTGAAGCAAACATGTCACATTCTGAAGAGCTTAGAAAAACTGTGAACTGGAATTCCAGGAATAAATGACCATGGTTTTCATAAGAGGATCTGGCAGAGCGTTGAGGATTAGATAGCAGTTGTCTTCAGTCAGTCTTCATTTTAAATCTGCTTATTGAGTCTATAATCAAACCACCACCAAAAAAAGAAAAAATTGAAAAAAAATGATAATATTTTTACTCATTGATCTAAAATAAATAATATTTTGTTTTGTTTTTGTGATTTATCACACTTGAATTTTAATTGAAAATACTATCAAGTTTCTGAGTAATATAACTATCTATAATACTTTTCCTTCAGAAAAGTTGCACCAGGTGGTATGTAGTATAAATGATTCTATTTCTCTGTATTTCCACGGTATTTTGAGTTAGTTCCACTGAGATGCACTGAAAAAAGCATAGTTCATTATCACACACTGATGTACTTTTGTGAGCATGTAATTAATATGGATTTAAAAGGAACTTGATTGGAGATTGGATACTGAAGATCACAGTATCAAATGTGCAGTTCAAGAGGGTACAATTCCTGAATATTTTATCTTTAATTTGACTGTCTTTTGTATTATGAGTATATTTTCTTTCAAAAAAACAATATTTTCAGTGATACAATTACATAAAAAGTGTATGATTACTTGAATAAAATGGATGTACAACTACTAGTAAAGCTTAAGTTTAAAAAAATCTTGTTTCTTTGAGTAATAATTTAAAAAGTAGGTTAGTTTTATTTCAGATAGACACATAATTATAAACAAAGATTTACAGCTGGAAGCTGTAGAACAAACTCAAATAATTAACTCTTCAAACTCAGTTAACATCCTGTATATTTTCAGATGTGAGGATTATTATTGTAATATATATTTTGATAATATAATTGCTATAATATTATATTTCTTTATTATGTATGATGTCAGTTGTGATTATTACTATTATAATATTAATAATTTTATTAATTATGTATGAAGTATATGTTTGATTTTATAATATAATAACAAAATTAATGGCTAACATTTATGGCAAGTCTTACCATGTTTAAGTGGTTTATAACTACTATCACTTTGAATTCTCACACCAAACCCCAATTACAATAAGGAACCTGGGACTTGGGACAGCATAGTTACTCTCAGGTCATGTAGCTTGTCAATGGCAGGACTGAAGACCCACCTGTCCTAGCAGCTCCCAGACCTCGCATTCTTGCCACCAACTCATACCACACCGTGCCCACCTAGTGATCTGAGGACATGACTGTCTCTGAGGAGATGCCTTGCTTATTGCCACATTCTTTGGTTTCCCTTTCATTCAAACACTGAAAGCAGGAAAGGAATCCTCAATGGAAGTGGTAGCTTTTGATGAGGCCTGTTAATTTCGAATAATGTTTAACTACAGAAACTACTACTATCGATTTGATATTTGATAAACATTTGTAGACCAAATATCAACTCCTTTGAAGATCTCAAAAGTGTTTTCTGTGTCAAATTTGAGCATGAAAGAGGGCTTACTTACCAAAAGCATATGTTTAATAATAAAGTCTATATAGGCACTTTTGGATTATGTGTCACTATCAAACATATGTGCAGATACAACTTATATGAAATGTAATATTAAGCTTTAAGATTGTTTTCCCATAATAAGAATCAGTCCCCTCGTTTCAGTTCAGATTCAAACCTTAACCTATCCCCTCTCCCTTCTTTATCTTTAAAATAATAATTTTTACTGTCTTTTCAGTTCAGTCATAAACTCCTCAAAGATACCTTCATGACTCATTTTTATTATATATACCTCTCCCTCATTGTACTTGTTCAGTGGCCATTTTATGCTTATTTGTGGTTAATTTTGTGTAAGGTCTGGTTCACCCACTAGACTACAGTGCTTTATAGAGGCAGATGGTCATGCCTCCTTTTGTTGAACATGGTGTATATCCATCAATAACATGTGCTGAATAAATTCTTGGTAAACAAATTGCCCAGTACTCTAAGGCCCTGCCCACTAAGACCTTGTGGTTATTGAAATACTTTTAATTTTATTAAAGTGTATATAATTTTTGCAAAGAAATTTACAAACCGTTAGTTCAGGAAAATTGCTTCATGCACTCTGAGGAATCACTGAGATAAACTTTTTAGTAAGGTTACTATCTTTGGGTAATCTACATTAAAGATTTGATCCCCCATATTAAACTTAGAAGATGTTTCTACTGCAGAGCATTTTTTCTCATCTAAAATGTACTCAGCTGTCAGCAGGCTCATCTGATACTGATACTGCTGGCAGTGAGCAGATTCACAGTCCTAGTGAAGAAGGGGATTAGAGCAATAAATCAGATAATTCAAGCAGAATGGCATGGTTTAGATAACAGTGGAGTAACATCTTACATGGAATTGAGATTCTACAGTAAGGAAATACAGCAATAAACGTGATTGGACATGGTCAACCCTGTTGAGATGATAGTATTTCTGAGTTCGACACCACTAGTTTTTCCTCTAGCATTGGAGCAGATTACTGTTTCTTTAGCACCAAATGAAGTAGTTCACTTACTAAGTCATGCTTTATGAAAAATCTGCACCTTTGATTACTAGAATCATACTCATCTCAGAAAGGTGTTCACACTTTCAGAGGTATTTCTATCTGTGTATCTATATATGTATCTCTCTCTCTCCCCCTCTCCCTCTTTCCTTCCCTCCTCACCCTCTCCTTTCTTTCTTCCCCCTCCCCTCCCTCTCCCTCTCCCTTCCCATCTCCCTCTCCTTCTTACCCTTTCTTAACAGGAGGAAAGTGGGTATATGGTGTATATAATTAAATCTGAACAAGGTTGTACTGAAGGAAGTAGATTACTTTGATAATTACTGTTAATTAGGGTTTGGGTCAAATTTTTTCATTTTTTTAAATTTCAATTGCGCTTTTCATAAAATTGGTAAGTCTTATCCCATTTCCAACATATTCTAAACCTGGAGAAGCATTGCAGGTTGCAGCATTAAAATGGCTTTTCTTCTGGTAAATGAGAAGGAATTGGATTTTATGAATAGTAGAAAGAAATATAAAATATGATTAAAATTCTAGATTGTGAGACATCTTTAAAATTTGATTTCTTCTCCCTCTACCACCTCCACCCAGCTCTCTGGATCATTTCATTCTCTCTAAGTGTATTTTGCATACTTGACAGAAAGTTCCTGTTCACTGAGTGTTCTCAACTCCTCCACTATTAGTAGCATAATCATTCTCCTCATCCCTGAAGCTTTAGACTAAACCTCCTTATCTGTTTTTGTGGATCTACTCACACTATTTTATTTGCTTGGAATACAAATCCATCTTCTCCTCTCTCCTCTTAATACAAGTTGTACTAAGCCTAAAATAAATGCCATTTCTTCTGGGAAATATCCCGGTTTTTTTCAATGTTCTGTGAATAACAGAACGTTATTCTAAAACAAATTATTTATATAAACTACTTCCTCAGATATGCTTTTAATTTCCTTGAATGAAAATATGTTACTTAAGATTTCTGAGTCATCTTCTTCCTTATCTTCTATTAAGTTTTTCTTAAGCAAGTTGGCAAGGCTGGGAAGATAGGTGGACTTGACTGATGGGGATTTGGATGGAGCTCAGACAGGTTGTGATGGGTAAGTCAGCAGGTGACAGTGCTTTCATCCTAATTCATGAGAAATCCAAAAATAATGTCAGTGTCATTTATATAGCTGGTCCCATTTTTGGCAGATTATGTCAATGAAAAAAGGAAAGAGCTAAAGTGGCATACAAAAATAGAACTAAGCTGACATATAAGGTCAAAACATTGTCAGTTACTGATGTGTCTGCATACCGTTCTTGCATAAGCAGTCCAAAAAGGTAAAGACAGTATTCAAAACAGTGTAGAGGAACCATGATCTTTTGACTCTTACCAAACAAAACAGGAGACATAGTTAACAAATATTTATCCAATTCAGTTAAACAGAATGTTCCAAACAATATTCAAGATACTTTTCAGCATACTGTATTAAATTGATTGAAACTATTTTGCACAACATTAGAAACATTTCCCTTCCTACTATAAAGTCTTTGTGTACAGTAGTCCTCTCTTATTTGTAGTTTCACTTTTCAGGTTTCAATTATCTTCAGTTAACTGCAGTTCAAATATAAGTGAATACAATACATTAAGTATTTTGAGAGAGAAGGAAATAACATTCACCTACTCCTATTACAGTATATTATTACAATTGTTCTATTATTATGGCTCTTAATGTCTTCCTGTGCCTAATTTATAATTAAACTTTATCGTGGGTAGGTACGTATGTATGTATAGGAAAAAACATAGCATATACAAGTTTCAGTACTATCCAAGATTTCAGTCATTCACTGGGGGTCTTGAAATGTATTTACCACAGATAAGGGAGACTATGTATACTGTTCCTAGAACTCTGTAACTTCTCTTTTCATCTAGTTAATATCTGCTCCTCCTGTGTATCTTCGTTTAACTGCTTATTTTTATTTTTATTTTTTTAGAAAGCCTTCTCATCCTTTCTAATTTGGTCACATTTCTCAACTAAACTCTCTAAGTAGTACTAGTCGCCATATCATATATGCATTTATTTATGTGATTGAGTAATGTCTGTTGGCCCCAGTAAGGAGCTTTTCTGTGCCAAGAGTCTACAGTGGCATATGGTAGATATTCAACAAATTTTTATTTAAATGAATTTATTTCATTCAAAGTTTTGAAATAGGAATTTTCTTATTAGCATAGTGTGATTTTTGTCCACAAGGATAACACTGTTCTCATTGGCCCTTTTATTAGAACTTTCGTAGTATATACATGGCATATAATAAGACCACACGTTTTGGATATTTTCAAACACACAAAAAAAGACATATTTTGCATAGATAAGGAATACTCCAATTGTTTTATATTACTAAATTTCAAATAATGAAATTTCTAAGGGGTTTCATCATTAAGTCATTTCACAGACAAGAATCACAAATGCAAATCAAAAGCTGTCTTATTTTCCACAGTGAATTTTAATGCCCACCCCTACAACCCTGATCACTGCCCTGGGCAGCTACTGCTCTGCTTTCTGTTACTATAGATAAGTTTGCTTTTTCCAGAGCATTATATAAATAAAACAATGTATATACACTATTTTTGGAGGAATGTCTGGCTTCTTTTATTTAGTATAATTCTTTTGATATTCATGTTGTGACATGTAGCAATAGTTCATTCTTTTTACTGCTGAATATTTCATTATATGAATATAACACAGTTGGTTCACCTATTGATAGACATTTAAGTTCTTTCCAGTGTTCTCACTTTACAAATAATGCTGCTATCAACTGGTGTGTACACATTTTCTTATGGATATATGCTTTCTCCTTTTTTTGGAAAATCTCTAGTAATACACTGGCTGGATCATATGATATTATGTATGTTTAATTCTTTAAAAAATGAGAAACTGTTTTCCAAAGAAATTGTAACATTTTGCATTCCCACCAGCTGTGTATAAAAGTTCCATTCTTCTTTTTTTTTTTTTTAATTTTTATTATAAAGATGTGGGGTACATTTCAGAGTTAGGTATATAAGCATTGATCATGGAGGTACCCTTGTTGATCAGGTATGCCCCTCCCTCCCCTTGCAGTTTCCTTCAACTGCCAATCCCATCCCCCATCCCCTGACAGTTTCCCACTACTGCCAATTGCTTTCTTATAGCATTATAATTGTTCAAGGTCCGTTTATGAGTGAGAACATATGCAACTCTGTTCTTTGTTTCTGTCATAAATCACTGAGTATGATCAACTGCAAATCCATCCAAGTTGCTGCAAAGTCCATATATTTGTCCTTCTTTATGGCTGCATAATGTTCCATCATGTATATGTACCACTTTTTTTTTATCCAGTCCAGCTTCGATGGGCAACACAGTTGGTTCCATGTTTTTGCTATTGTGAATAGAGGTGCAACAAACATACGTGTGCAGGTATCTTTTT
>NW_007259320.1:30472-33974 GCF_000164805.1 Carlito syrichta
TAGAGGGCAGTGGCATGCTCCTGGCCATCACAGCCTCAACCTGCTGGGCTCTGGTGATCCTTCGGCCTCAGCCTTCCAAGTAGCTGGAACTACAGGTGCGCACTACCATGCCTGGCTAATTTTTTTTTTATTTATTGTAGAGACGAGGTCTCTCCAAGTTGCCCAGGCAGGTCTCGAACCCGCGGGCTCAGGCAATCCACTTGCCTTGGCCTCCCAAAGTGCTGGAATTGTAGGTTGAACCACCAAGCCCAGCCTATTTTCCCATTTTGTGGGCTGTCTTCCTGCTCTCTTCGCAAGACCATAAATGTCATTAAATACATCAACAGATGTAAAAACAAGAACAACATGATTATCTCATTAGATGCAGAAAAAGCTTTTGATAAAATCCAGCATCCCTTCTTGATAAAAATCCTCAAACACCTATGTATAGAAGGAACATACCTCAAAATAGTAAGTGCCATCTGCGACCAACCTACAGGTAACATATTGATAAATGGTCAGAAACTAGAATCATTTCCCCTAAAAACTGGAACAAGACAAGGCTTCCCACTCTCACCCCTCTTGTTCGGTATCGTGTTGGACGTCCTAGGTCAGGCAATTAGACGAGAGAAGGAAATCAGGGGTATCCAAATAGGAAAAGAGGAAGAAAAGTTATCCCTCTTTGCTAATGATATGATCCTATACCTAGAAAATCCAAGAGAATCTGTCAAAAACCTGCTTGCACTGATAAAGGACTTTGGGAAAGTCTCAGGGTATAAAATAAATGTGCAAAAGACAGTTGCATTTCTTTACACCAACAAGCAGGCAGAGATCCAAATAAAAAGCACAATCTTATTCACAATAGCCACCAGAAAAATGAAATACCTCGACATCTTCCTAACCAGAGAAATGAAAGACCTTTACAATGAAAATTACAAAACACTCTTCACTCATAAGCTGACCTTGAACAATTATAATGCTATAAGAAAGCGATTGGCAGTAGTGGAAAACTGTCAGGGGAGGGGGGATGGGATTGGGAGTTGAGGGAAACTGCTGGAGGAAGAAAGGACATACCTCATCAACAAGGGTACCTGCATGATCAGTGTTTATATATCTAACCCTGAATTTTACCCCACATCTTTATAATATATAATAAATGAATGAATGAATGAATGAATAAATAAGAAAATTACAAAACACTGCTTAAAGAAATCCAAGAAGACACAAACAAATGGAAAAATATTCCATGCTCATGGATAGGAGGAATCAACATTGTTAAGATGTCCATCCTACCAAAGGCAACCTACAGATTCAGCACAATGCCCATTAAGCTACCAACATCATTCTTCTCAGACCTGGAAATGACAATATAAAAATTCATATGGAAACATAAACGACCACTAATAGCTAAAACAATCCTTAGCAAAAGAAACAAAGCAAGAGGTATCATACTTCCAGACTTCAAACTTCACTATAAGGCTACAGTAATCAAAACAGCCTTGTATTGGTACAAGAATAGGCACATAGACCAATGGAACAGGATAGAGATTCCAGAAAACAAAGCCTCAGTTTCTCAACCAACTAATCTTTGACAAAGCCTCCAACAACAACCAATGGGGAGAGGAGAACCTATTTAGTAAATGATGCTGGGAAAACTGGCTAATCACATGCAGAAGATTGAAACAGGACCCGTACCTATTACCATACACAAAAATTAACCCTAAATGGATCAAAAACCTTAATGTAAAACCTCAAACTATAAGAATCTTAGAAAACGCAGGAGACACCCTTATGGAAATTGGAACTGGAAACCAACTCCTATTTAGAACCCTAAAGACCAGTACCTTAAAAGTTCCATTCTTTCACATTCTGGTCTATAGTTCATATGTCAGTTATTTTAATTTTGGCCATTCTAGTTTTTATTTTTCTTAAAACTAATGATATCACACACCTTTACATAAAGTATCTGTTTTCGATCTTTTGCCTGTTTTTTACCAGGTTGTTTTCTCATTCTTGACTTTTGAGAGAACTTTATATATTCTGGATACGTGTCCTAGATCAGATATGTGATTTGTAAAAATTTTCACTCTGTGGCTTATATTTTCGTTCTCTTAACAATGTCATTTACATTTTAGTGATGTTTAATTTATCAGTTTTTTCTTTCATTAATTATGTTTAAAATATTCTGTCAAAGATAACTTAGATAACAAAGATGGTCTGCGTTTTCTTCTGAAAGTTTTAAAGTTTTAGATTTAGTATTTGGGCATATGACACATTTTTAGAATATTTTATGGTATAAAGTAAAGATCACAATTTCTCTCTTTTTTTTTCTTGGCATGTAGATACCCAATTATTTTACTACCATTTCTTGAAGACTTTTCCTTCTCCTCTGCTTTACCCTTGAGTCCTTATCAAAAATCAGTTGTTCATGTATGTATGGGTTTATTTTTGGTCTCATTCTATTCCAAGATAAAACTTTTTTGGTTAGTGTAACTTTAGAATAAGTCATGAAGTCATATGGTGCCAGCTCTTTAACTTTGATCTGCGTATTCTGAGTTCTTTCAACTCTTCTAGGCTCTTTACAATTCCATTTGAATTTTGTCAATTTCTACCCCCAGAAAAAGTCTGCTATGATTTAGCTTGGAATTTTAGTAAATATGTAGATCAGTTTTGAGAGAATTAAGATATAGCTCTCCATTTAAATAAATACACTTTAATTTTCCTTAGCAGTGTTTCATAGTTTTTATTGTACAAGTTTTTACATTTTTTGGTCAGATTCACCTCTAAGTATATATAATTTTGCAAGGCATATTGGTGCTTGTGAGGCTGAGACAGGAGAATCACTTGAGCTCAGGAGTTTGAGGCTGAAGTGATCATGCCACAGCACTCCAGCCTGGGCAACGAAGTGAGACCCTGTTTCTGAATTAATTAATTAGTTAATTAATTAAATGTGTATTTTATATTTTAGGCTGTCACAATTTTTTCCATTTCTAATTGTTGGTTGCTAATATACAGAAATACAATTGATTGAAATTCCTGTCCTCTTCCTCCAAATCTTACAGGGAAAGCATTCAGTCTGTCACTATAAAATGTAGATCTATCAGAGATGCTATTTACTAGGTTAAGAAAATACCCTTTTAAAAAAAAAAGTTTGCTGAGAAGTTTTGTTAGAGCTAGACTTTTTTCAGATTTTTTTTTCTGCATCAACTGAGATCATAAGCTTTTTTTGCTTTTTTAAAATTTATTATTATTATTATTTTTTTTTTTTTTTTTGAGTTGGAATCTCACTCTGTCACCCAGACTGGAGTGCAGCGGCCTCTCCCGGCCACTGCAGCCTCGACCTGCTGGGCTCCAGCGATCCTTCCGCCTCAGACTTACGAGTAACCGGAATTACAGGCACGCGCTACCACGCCCGGCAGATTTTTTTTATTTATTGTAGAGATGAGGTCTTGCTGCCCAGGCGAGTCTCAAACCCGCGGGCTCAGGCATTCCACTCACCTCAGCCTCCCAAAGGTGCGGGATT